>NC_048894.1:78019517-78023406 GCF_011077185.1 Oxyura jamaicensis
AAAAAAAAAAAAAAAAAAAAAAAAAAAAAAAAAGATGCAAAAATGCAAAATGCATTTATGTATTTCAGGTAAAAAGGTGGGATCTTATTGTGTGACTGAGCTGCTGCCTGTGGTGTGCTGGAGAACTTTTCATAAAAGTAAACCTTCTCCCTGCAAGCATTCCTTGGTCAAAAATGGCAAGTAGAAATACTGGAGACTGCAGTTTGGAAAATTAAGTTGCACAGCTTGGCAATTAGTATTTCATAAGATAATTAGGTTTTAAATAATAGGGTGGAAAAGGATCAGGAGAAGGGACAAATAAAAGTTATCTTCCAAACAAACTGCCAGAGGCAGCAAATCAATCCAAAGTGCAATTATCCAGCAAAGACAAATCTACCCAAGAGATAATGGGAACGCCAGGCTTTTCTTTCCCCACTGTTTCTCTCACAGTTTCGTTCTCTATGAGTCTCTTACAGTTTTGTTTTACTTTCTGTTTTAGAAAATACATGACAGCGGAACATCCAGCTGCTTGTGGAAAATTCAATAGCTTTTGTGATTTAAATCAATACGATGTAACAGGTGGTTGTTTTGCTATTCACATTTGAAAAATCATTGCAATTATAATTCTGCCATAATAAACTTTTCTTTACATTCACAGCTACTGAAAATTCTTGCTCAGTTGCCAATTTTCCTCACATCCCTGGTAGTACCAGGTCTCTGATAATCCTCTCCCACTCATACTAAAGTTTCTTGGCCTAACTTAAGACAGCCATTGCATCAGCTTTCTGGGAACTGTCATCGCTGATACTTGATGTCTTTGTCTGTGAATGCTTCAACTGGTTACAAAACCACTGTTTCATGGTCTACCTGGCTCACACAGTGCACTGACAGGTAAAGATTTAGCCTTCTGGTCATGTTTAAAGCTAGGGATAACCAGAAGCAAAAGGTATGACAAGAATTGTTCTAAGGAATTCACCAGTTTTCTCAGGTGAAAAAATATCTTGTTATTATTTTGGTTTACATTTTATTTCCTGTTTTATTGCCCAGCTGGAATTAACACTCAGGCCTTCTCATGACTTACAAATTAAGGATCTGTAAGTTAAAAATTTACTTGGGGTGGCTGTAAACTGTGGTCCTATATTTAAGAACATTATATAATTTAGGTTGAGACAAATACCATGCAAACCTACCACATGAAACAAAATGTGCTTGAATGTTTTGGGCCCCTCACTACAAGAAGGACATGGAGGTGCTCAAGCGAGTCCAGAGAAGGGCAACAAAGCTGGTGAAGGGTCTGGAGAACAAGTCTTATGAGGAGCGGCTAAGGGAGCTGGGATTGTTCAGTCTGGAGAAGAGGAGGCTCAGGGGCGACCTTATTGCACTCCACAGGTACCTTAAAGGAGGCTGTAGCGAGGTGGGGGTTGGTCTATTCTCCTACGTGCCTGGTGACAGGACGAGGGGGAACGGGCTAAAGTTGCTCCAGGGGAGGCTTAGGTTGGATATTAGGAAGAACTTCTTTACTGAACGGGTTGTTAGGCATTGGAATAGGCTGCCCAGGGAAGTGGTTGAGTCACCATCCCTGGAGGTCTTTAAAAGATGTTTAGATTTAGAGATTAGGGATATGGTTTAATGGAGGGCTTGTTAGTGTTAGGTCAGAGGTTGAACTAGGTGATCTTGGAGGTCTCTTCCAACCTAGATGATTCTGTGATTTTGTGATGTATCCTTCTGCTGTGCTGTGTGCCTTCATTATATCATTTTGGACTAACATAAAAACAGGAATTGGTCTGATTGAAACACAAGAACCATATAGAACATGTGATTTTTTTTCTCTTTCTATCTTTCACACATGGATTTCTAAATCATTTTTACTCATCCTGCATGTCAGAAATGTACATCTGAACACTTTGAGGGGGTTTGGGGGAACTTTTTAAAAACAAATTACTGTAATTTATATGTGACATGTTTTAGCAACCTCAAGCCCCAGTGTAGCCAATTCCCACTGTGTCTTCTAAGATAAATAAAGGGATGAAAATAATGAAGAATAAAAACAAGCTATTGTTGAAGCCCCAGTATAGAGTTTTCTGAAAGACAATCAGAGGCTTATTGTGTACACACAGTACAGTACTATTGCTACATGACATAATATTTTTTTCCTAGTACAGACTCTCAATAACAAGATGAAAGCTTCAACCTTATCTGTGAAGGGTGCAACGCCAGTGGTGTGTAGATTGAGCATCCCCACAAGTACACACAACCTCAAATCACTGTAACAACCTGAAAAAATTAAGATATCCTGTTGTATCAATAGGGTTGATACAAGCTCCAAGACTGCAGTAGGGTGATTGACATTTTGTGAATTTTCTTTTTCTTTTTTTTTCCCTATTCAGTTCATCTGCTTTATTTTCTATACTTTATATGCAGCTTAGTTGAATGATTTTGTACTCTTCTATTTTTCAGTTCCAGAGTTTTATGAACACAAATTTCCCTCTTTAATTCAGCATGGTACCAGATTCCACTAGTCAATACTATGTGTCAGTATAACTGAAGGCAATTTGACCTAAAATGTAATATTGCAGTTTAGGACCAAGGTCTCTCTTAAACACAGCTACATATTAAAAGAAAATATTGTTAGGCTAAGCCAAACTGGTTTACAAATACCTTTGAATTCCTTCTTTTCAAAGAGCCATGCAGTTTATAAACATATACAGGGGTCAATTTTTAAACCAAGAGGTTAGAATAATTTTATGTACACAGAAGACTTACTTTCCTTCATAAACTAAACAAAGTGTTTCTTTATTTTACTTAACCTTCTACATTTTTTTTCTACTTTCTTTCAGTGAAGTGATATTCATTTTGACCATGTTTATGCCACCATCAGGTACTATTTTTATCTCTGTAGGGCTTATTTTCAGCTTAACCTGTGGGTATGTTTGGTTATAAATCCTTCTATCCAGGGAGTCCAACAGTGTCTGAGTCCTAAATACTTATTTAAGCTTTCCTGTCCTCCCAGACTATATATAAATAAATAAATAAATAAATAATATTTTTTTAAAAGGATAATATATACTTCAGATGTAGGGCTGTTGTTAAGATTCATTAGTAATTATTTAAAGACAGGTACACCAGTGATTTAGCACTAACCTATAAGAATGTGTAACTTCAGAGTTTAGGTTTCACTGTGCATTTCCTATCAATGGGACAGCTAACAATGAAGGGATATCTCAGGCAAGATGTTCTCCAGCAAATGTGTGACCTTCTGGAAGTACATGACACTGCATAATTACCTACAATTTCTTCACCTCCACAGCAAGACCTCTGCCATTGCTGCTGGAAGTAATCATACAGCATATGCCTTAACATACAATCAAACACTGAACATTAACTGGTTCATATGTCATTAGGCACAAACAATGTTTAAAAGAATACCCCAGTAGATATATGCACGTAGGTCCTAATTAAAGACTTCATGGAGCACTACACTGGGACATACAGGCTTGTAAGTAGTGATCATGTAGTGTTTGGACAAGAAAATTCGTCAATTTGTCAAGAAAATGAGGTCAAAAGTGTAATGGATGTCAATCTGCACATCAGTGAGACTATTATAACCTGCAGCTGAAGTTCACTTATCCAAACAGTTGTGATTAATAAATTTACAAATGAAGTAGATTAATTATTTCAAGTTGCTGTAACTGACCTTCCTGATAACTAGCAGTTAATGAACGAAATGAATTAGCAAACAAGGTGCAGAGTGAAGACCTCCCAGACAGGTGAAGCAGCACACAGTTCTAACATTTTTAAGAACCAGTGGAAGAAATGACAGCATTTCCATGAGCACTGCAGAATCTCATTCCACCTGGGCTTCGCCTCCTTTCCTTTCCTTTCCTTTCCTTTCCTTTCCTTTCCTTTCCTT
>NC_048894.1:78023506-78144336 GCF_011077185.1 Oxyura jamaicensis
CTCCCTTCCCTTCCCTTCCCTTCCCTTCCCTTCCTTTCCCTTCCCTTTTTCCCTTCCCTTCCCTTCCCTTCCCTTAGATTTTTTAAACAACCAAAATCCCACAGTCAACTGAAAATCCTGTATTCAAAGAATGGCAGAAGAACTTGGTAAGATGTCAATTATAAAAGCTTTAAAGGAGTCAGATATTTGTCCCCACTGTTCTCCTTATCCCTACATACCTACATATCCCATATCCCTACATACCCATATACCTACATATCCATATCCCTACATCCCTCTGTAAGGGCATGTGTATTTTCTTTCTTATTCAGTTCCTTTATGAATGGTTTTGCAGTTATGTTTATTTCATTTTTGCACACTTAAAATTAACTATTCATTTTCCCATTAATATATCTGTTTTTTATTCTTCTCTTACGTCAGGTGTGTGGGTTTTTTTAGAACAAATATTTTTTTTCTTCTGACACTGGTTTAATATTTGTTTTAGTTGTCTCAACTCAAACTTTCGTACAATGTCCTAGAAGTGTTTAAATTAAATACTATAAATTGACTGTCCATCGTAAGTCTGTAATATCAGGCCCCAAGCTGCCAGAAAAAAATCATAAAATCAAATTCTACCAAGCTTCACAAGTGGGAAACAAAGTATGAACTTATACTGATCATGTATGAGTATTCATGCAGGGGTTATTAAATTCCTGAAATCTTGTCCCAGAATAGATTGTAATCAGAATATGATCTCTAGCTTGGTTTGTTGAAACCATTTTTTCCCCTTTGCTTCATTTAAGATCCAGGTTTGGAACTTGGCGGAAACATTCCTTGGCAGGCCATTATTGGTAATGCTGCCTTGAATGACAACTGGGATGAAACAACTCAGATTTGATTACCGTATAGCATATTATTCTCAGAAGTGCAAGGGAATAGTGTACACTCTTGGACATGATAGGAATCCCAGCCATAGCTGAATCTCAAGTATCAACAAAAAATTATGCAGAATCAACTAAGCTGCTTATTTAAATGAAGTATATAAATCTTAATCTAAAGATGTTCTTCTTGTGCTTAAAGGAAGAAATGTTCTGGTATTTGTATGTCATGGACTGCTTAAAAATAGAGATGTGTAGGCTGTCAAATATTTTCGTGACAAAGATCTGATCAAGTAATTATCTGCAACAAATTTTGGGTCCAGTTTCTGCTTCCCAGCCCCTTTTAGAATTCACTGGAGGTTTATTTTGGCAGGTTGTCAGCAGGAAAACAAGAGAATGAGTTGGGAAACATTAATAAAAGTTGAAAACAATAGCTCCTGAAGAATTTGAATCGTCATTCACATGCATGCAAAGAGACTGCCAGATGAGAAAATAAGAAAATAGGCTGATGGGAGATAACAGAAGACCAGAAAGAGGCACAGGAAAGTTATATTCAAGAACCTGGTGTGAAATTCAAACAGATGTCTTTTTTTTTTTTTTTTTTTTCTAAGTTCTTACCAGGTGGCATCTCTCACAAACCCAGAAAGGGAGTTCTTATACCCTATATCCACGTACACATACCTGCTGTGTTTAAACACACACAGTAGAACAGATCCCCATTTTTGTCTGCTTTAACTGGGAAAATCATTATGTCCCAACTGTGAGAGGAGGGAGCCTATAACAGTCACTCAGAAAAGAGAAAGTCAAAACAGTGAGGAATGCAGCTACAGCCATTACAATCAACTAACTTCTGCTTGTCTAGAAGGGGAGGAAATCCTGGTATCTCATTGTCACAAACACTGCACCTTCCATTTCATTTTCTGCATTACCACATACAGAGGAAACATGCTCACAACCATGTGAAAATATGAGATTCTTAAGAGAGAAAGCACATGCTTTGAAGAGGCTCTTTTCATTCTGCAAATTTTGAAGTTCTGACTTCCTTCACTGAAAATTCAACAATAACAAAAAAATAACATCTTGCTTTTGCAGTTTTTCTCTTTCCTTATTTTTTCCTGTTTACAACTAGCAAGGAAATAAATAAACAGATAAATAAAATAAAATAAAAGGTTGGTTTATTTTTTTTAAAAAAAAGAGCCTGAATATCAGCAAAATGAGAGACGATCCTCCAGAGCAGAGGATTTTCAGCCTAAAGTCATTTTATGTCAGAGTAGCAAAAAATGCTCAGAAAGTTATCAAAGAGTCTGGAACTAAGGACTTCATGTAGAATTACTAACAAAAATACGTTAGTCTACATAAAAATAGGTCTCCTATTCCTGAGGTGAATGGTTTAGTCAGAGAGTCTTTCTCCCACCAGAGCACCTCTCCTCATTGGCTCCTCTGCCCCTTGGAGGAGGAATTGATTGCCAATGCACACAAAGCTCCTGGACTGTTTGTGTTCTGCTGTGTTGTCCCTCCAGCAGATATTGGGGTAGTTGAAGCTCCTCATAGGACCAGAGCCTGTGAGGCTGCTCCTTTTTTGTTTATATTTCTAAATGTCATGCTTCAATGTTTATACTTGTGTTGATATTAACCAACTAATAACAGTTCAAAGTTACATGCTTCTGACATGTAAACAGGCCACAAAATTAAAAAAATGAAAAATTAAAACATTGAATATTAAATTCTTAGCATGCTGAATTTCAGGCTCTGATCAGGGGACATAGAAATCATCCTTGAAAGGTTGCCTGCTTAACTTTAGATGTACAGTTCTTATTTCTGCTGCTGAAATTGTAGTGCTGCCTTATTATTAAAAAATGCAGGCATACAGCAGTGTTTGCACAAACTTTTGTTCAGGAAAGAACATCCTCTGTACTTTCACAAGACTTTGTACTACACTCTGAATGCATCTAAATGGAGGTCTTGATCATACTGCTATGCTTTGTGACCTAATTATCTCCAGGAGAAATAAATAAATAAATAAAGCAAAGCACAAAGAACTGTTTTTCAAAACCAGACAAGATACTTAGAATCACCTTCTCTATTTTCTCCCTAAATAAGCATGCCACAAAAATATCACAGTATGCTAGATCAAACTTAATATTTTCTATGATCCTTCCCCTCCTGTTTTCAGAGCAATTTTTGTGACTGATGGAAAATATGTAGAAATCAAGTTATCTTCATATTTATTTATTTATTTTACTTTCAAAATAAAGGAGGAAAGATGAGGAAGATTTTAATTATTAAAAAAATCTTTCTTGTAAATTTCCATACCAATTGTAGAAATTATGAAGTAGCAAAAGAAAGATGATATGAACGATAGCTGTAGCCTGCCTGAAATCATGAAGAAACATTTTGCCAAATTCCTCATGAGCAAAAGGATGGCTCCAGATAAGCCTTCTGCAGGACTTGATTCACTGTTGTACAGGTAGCTTCAGGCTTATTCTATCTTCATGCCAGAAAATTTTGTTGCAATTACAAGTTTATTATCTAGGTGTAATAGTTACTAGCAAGATATAAACATCTTGGTTTCTTCTCTGAACTGTGGAATTTTCATCCATCATTTATTCTAAAATGGTACATATGACTACGTTTCTGAGACTCTCTCTCTTGTCTGTAATAATCAAGTAGCTGAGTTCCACTTGTCTAAGTTGGAAAGGACAGATTTCATAGTCAGCTTCTCATAGAATCATAGAATGTCTTTGGCTGGAAGGGACCTTAAACATCATCTAGTTCCATCACCCTGCCATGAACAGGAGACCTATCTTTAATGTCAGGCAGAGAGAAAAAGTTAACAAAACTTAATATCTAGCACTAGACTTAGTTCTACAGAATGCAAAGCAGTAATACTAAAAATCACTTTAAAAGGCAGGTAATTAGAGAGTTATCACACTAGCAGGTGAGCAGGTGCTTAAACAAGACACTAGGTAAAAGTCTGTAATCATATCAGCAGCATCTGAACAAGCTCTAAGTTTCTCTTAACTCTTATCAAGAAAAAATTGTATATACTTCACTGACTTAAATGGAATTAGTTCCAGGCAGTGGAAAGTATCCAGTGACATTAGTATATTAACAATACTTCAAAAGAACATTTTTAAGACTATTTTTCTAAGAATTGTAAAAAATTTTGTATACTCCTTTTATTAACAATAATCTTTTGAAGTCTTGTCCTCTGCTTATATTAAACAATGTTCATTTTTAAATAAGAAATACAGGGTATTTAATTTGAAAAGTTTATAACAAAGACTAACTAATCTTGGCATACTGAGCATAAAAGGATCACATTTTTGATTATGTAAACCCTGCTATTGTTTCTTCAAGTGCAGAGAGAGCCAAGAAATAAGTAACTAAAAAATAACTACAAGATAAAGAGCTGTAAGGATAAAGTTTAGTTTTCTTCTTAGGGTGCCTGAATTAAATATGATGCTAGTTTATATATATATCAACATTGCCAGGTTGGCTCCGCTGAAGGGAAGAGCAAAAGATCCATTACTATGAGTTAAGATGGGTGTCCCGTTTCCACAGCCACCAAAGCCCCCTGCTGTTACCAGCAGGGACACGCTTGCTACCTGTAGTCTGTGTAGCCTACATAGGCAAGACACTCCATTAATTTCTATTAATTAACCAGGGCAAAAAAAATGGTGGATTGATCAGCGTGGGACTCTCAGCATTTATGCAAATATGGTGGTACATTCACTGTATCACCTGATCTGGGAACACTTGAATAGGAATAAAAATGGCCCCTCTGTACAAGAACATAATTCTTGCTCAGTGGAGAGGATGTGCTGAATTCCTAGAAAATATATTGACAGAAAAACAGGACCTTCTTATTTTCACATTTGCACATGTTGGATACAATGACTGAAAAATAAATTGTACAATAAATTGATGCGCTCATTAGATAAAGGTTATTTTATGAAAATACAAAAATCTATAAAAAATGAGAACTTCAGAAACCTGAGAAAGACGGCAAAATGTAGAGGAAAATCTCCAGACTGTATTCACTATAGGTAAAGACAAACTTTTTCACTTGACAGTGAAATTAATGAAGGCACGTATTTCTTCCCTATATCATCAGATTTACAGGCATGTCCAGTCAGCATGGATCATGTAGTCTGTGAATAGCCTTCACAGCTGGATTTTGGTAACAAAACATTCAAGTGAATAATGTGAATCATAAAATATGTGAGTAATATATACCATGTATCAGTTCTGGGTAGGAGAGAAACCATTTTCAGTTATTGATAAACATATGTTCTTATTCATTTTCATATATTTTCCTGTGTATGTAATCATACAAACCAGCATGCTTGTCATATAATATTTAAATTAAAAAATATAGTGGAAAAGGATATCTGCTAATATGATTTCTAATAAGATTTGTTAGAAAGCAGCTATGGTAGAGAGTAAAGGAACATTAAAATTTTAATCTTGTTGTTAATAACATCAAATCTAATTAAGATATAGCCTAGGAATAACCAGGATGGCCATCTTAGATCACAAAACCAAGTGAAATTCATAAAACTCTAAAAACAGTGTACTTGGGAAAAATTTACGTGACTTCTCTTAATAAATAAATAAATAAATAAATAGTTTCTTTTTTTTTTTTTTCCTTAATAACAGCCATGGCTGAAACTCTCCCTTTGAATATTTCTTCCATGCTCTTCCATTTCCGTTCCTCCCCCTCCCTTACAGGGATATTGAATACCTCATTCAGCTTTGCTAAGGAAAAAAAGTGGTATTCATAAAAGGTAGAAAGGAATAAAATAAAATTAAAAATAAATGCAGAATTAAGAAATATTTCATATTGTCTTGTTTAATTTAATAGATATTATTATATAAGTTTTTAAAGTTATTTAAAAATGTTTCCACCAGTTACCTTATTAAATCTGTGCCTAAATATGGCAATTCATGTAGCATCACACTTATCCTACACCCACAGAATCTATTTCGTTTTGCCACCATGTCAGCAACTAAGTTGCAACAAGTGATATTGTAGACAACTGGAGCATTTGGGAATTGATTAGAACTACTCATGCAAGGTCAGGATAACTCAAGGTTCAAAACATCATTTCCCTTTAATTTCTGAACATTTGGTTGCTTTTCCTGCACTCTGTCCTTGCTGTGCTGATGTTGGCAATAATGGCTAAAAGAAAAACACACAGGAAATTATGACTAATGCCAGAGAAGCCCCTTCTTTAAATACAAATTTTGAGGAATCCTAGTAGGATTGCATAGCCATTTTTCTTCTCTGATTTGCTGTGTTCGTGTAGTTCCTATGTTTACACTGCCAGCTAGAGCAATCAAGTGCCAAAAGGAAGGATTCTGTAAATCTTTTAACACAGATAAAAAAGCAGCATGTTATTTATAGAGATGAAGAAAACTTGCTCTGCCCTTTTCCATATTGAATTGTGAGATACACCAACACAACAAGCTCTGCTCTTGTGCAGTACCTTTCTCACGGTATTTCACCACATGTATTTTTACTTTGGGGATAGTTTCCTCTCTTGTTCTTGCTGACCCCTGCCATTCCCTGGATCCATCTAGAGCTCAAGCACAGCAAATCATGTACCACTTGCTGGGGCAAAAAGGATCTGAAAAAGACAAACCCACCAAAGGATAGCCGTGAGGGTGACCAGCCAGGAGGTAGGGTTTTTTTTTGTAATGCTGGCACCAGTCTTCTCTTTCCCAATTGCAGCCTATCTTTAAAGTCATATTTGGAAATCAATAAAAAATTCCAGTGGGAGAAGCATCACTCTCCCTATGTTCATTACCCAGATTTTGAGACCTTTGATATTGTTTATTGCATAACAGCAACCATAAAAAGGTTATCATACCTGCCAAACAATTATTTTGTATTTATAAATAGTGCCTTTTATCAGCATCCAGAAGAGGACACTAATTTGCATGTTTCCCCATGTTTTATGGGAATGTTAGCTTAACTGCTTTAAAGGCACATTCATCAAGTCATTCCTTTAGCTCTGGTATGGCTCACAGCGGCATGATATAATAACAAGTCAACCTGGGGTAAAGGGTTACCATAACTTAAGATCACATTTTGGGCAATCAGCTCATCCATCCCTTCCAGCATTTATGCGTATACTTAAACCTGTCAAATGGGGAGAACATTGCCACATTTCAACAAAAGCTTATTAACTACTATTCTTCAGTTTAAATTAAAATACAGACTCACTCGAGGTTCTTTCCTCACACTTTGGAAGATGTAATTTCCTACAGTCTAACAAACAAGCCTTTGTTTATGGGCCTCACCGTGTTAGCTTCTAATAACACTGCTTATGTTTGCTATGTTTGCAGTCACTTTTAATGTTCTATTTTAAATATTAAATGCAGGTGTTTAGTTCACTTGAAAATTAAACACAAGGGACATAAGGTAATGACAAATGAAATTGTATCAAACTGAAGAGATATCTAGTCAGCACCAAAGGAATTAAGGATTAACCCTGCATTATTTAATTAACAGTCTGCAGGAGGGGTTAATAGATGTTAAATCTATTAACAGTCTATATGAGCTATTAAGATGAAGCAATCTGTCCTGTTATCCAGAAAGAGGACCGGAAGACAGAAAGCTCAATGTTATCCTCCTGGCCCTGACAGAGGACCTGAGTGCATTTTTAAGCAGAGCCCTTTCATTTCATCTTCTGAACTGCCCAGTCACTCAGATAACTGTGTTTTGGGGTTGGGGTCCAACCAAAATTTTCACTGGCTTTTTCTGAGGCCCTGAACATCCACCACAACAGATGTTCCAGCAGACTCAGCTACCCTGAGCTCACAAAAGTTGTACTGAGAAACAGCTTCTGTCTTGCACACAGTGTCACTGCAAGATGATGCAGCCAACAGGATCACCTCCTCTTCGCCACAGGGAATGAGGGTATCCAGGGCTCCTGCTGAAAACAGGTCACCTACACCAGCTGTGCACACCACCGGTGAAAAGTCACTGAGCAAGTTGGAAAGAGCATGTTTAGCTGTGTTTCCTTTGGATTATTAATGTAGCTGTGCTAAGATATTAATAACATTTCATCACTGGTGGTCCCAAACTGCTGTGCTAGAAAGGTCAACTACATAAAGAATTAAAAGCAAAGAGCAACAAAACCTACACTCAACTCAATGAACCTATCAGAAATCACAATGCTCCAAGCAAATAAATACCAATAACAACTAATTTTAAATGACAGGCATAAACATATTAGTTGGGTTGTATTTGTTTTTAATATTTTTCTTTAATTGCAGAACTGCATTGTTATTTTTTTTTTCTGCTCATATTTTCCTTGTTATTTGAAGATTTCTAAAGAGATTTAAAACTGCAAAGGACATTATGGTTCAGAATGATTTTCTGCATGATTTAGATGTCCTCTTCCTGTTCATTTCAACAAATAGTGTCATCAAAATCACCCTGACATCTCTGATAAACTCAGGTTTTGAAATGTTGTTTTCATAATACCTCAAGAACAGAGTGCATCTACATTGATGTTTTAGTTCAGATCAAGAGCGCACTTTTGAAGCAAATTGCTCCATCATTGCCATATACCACATTTTGTTTCACACCGTGTAGTGGTCAAAGACTAAATGAACAATATTGCTTTTGGATGAAACTGAAATGGAAGATAATCACCAGGAGCACAACTAATCTGGTCCACATTCTAATCGTCATTTAGTCAACAGGACCAGACTAGGTCTAGTCTGCAATAACCTTTCTTCCCCAAAAACATATGTAACATGGACCTTGAAATCTCACCATTAATAAGTCAATTTCAGAAATTCCATCGTATTGTGCATCAGCACATGCTAACACAGACAGACCATGACAAATCAGCTTGTTCCCTTGGTCCATAATTTATGAACTGTGTTATTCATAAAGATGCAGTTCAAGACCACTAGAACAGGAAAGTATTTGTTGATGCTGTACAAAGGAGGGGGGAAAAAAAAGAGAGCAAAGGGAGAAAAAGGATCTTTAGAACAACTTCAGGAGCTAAGCAGCAGCTAATAAAATTTTGTCTTCCTCAAATTTCATTAACACAAAATGGCAAGTTCCCCTACATAGTAACCAAGTATGTTATATTTGCAAAAACAGCTGCTGCACAAGCTTAAGTCCATTTTTTAAGCTGCCCACACATCTGAAAACCCTTTCACTAACATACTGTTGCCAAAGAAAGTTGCCTGGCTAGCACTGATTTCAAGCAGACCCTCTACAACAAAACCACATTACCAGTTCCTAAACCCACATAACTCAGTGGAGGTCTTTTTTTTTTTTTTTTTTTTTTTTTTTTGTCTTCTGTCTGCAGTGCACAAATGCATTCAAATACAGAACAGCACAAAGAAGGTCCAATCCTTTCAGATAGTTTCCGAGTTCAATGTATTTTTAAAAGTGCAATGTCTTGTCAGGTTATTCTGCATTAGCTTTACTATTAGACAAGATTTAAATGGCATATTTACTTAAAATACAGATTTGCAGTAATAGAACAAAGCTACAAACAGTTTAAATGAAAAATAAATTACTAAGGCTGCTGCTAACAATTCATCTTTGCAAGCTTTTGAGGTTCGCTAATTAGCCTCGAAAATCTGTCCCTGATCTGGCACACTCAGGAGAAGTCTCAGAGCTCTATTTTAGCTTTCTGCTATTGTTGACTGCAAATATTAGAGACATAGAATAGACACATAGCCCAGGATGGGTGGGGTCTCCTTGAATCTCAGTTTCTCTTTGGCTGCATTTTCTCTGCTATGACTGGGCAATGGAAGACCTCATGTTAATGTAGGGGATTAAGACATCTCCTTCCTTTGTCAGCCTTAGAATATCTTGATTAACATTTCAATCACATCTCTTAATTAGCACATTCCCAGCATAAGCTTCAGCTGCTTTCCTCTTTCAGAAGGTTCTAAAGATACACAGATAAAATTGCACATTTCATACAGCATATTATAGGGAATATTAAGTACAGTGTTCTTCACACCGAACTCATTGCTGTTTGCTCTCCATGAACACTATATAAAGAAGACAATATTACTGTAAAAGGTGACTTTTGGAACAGAGTGCTTACACTAAGTAACACCCTCTTCCCTGAAAATGTACCTTTTATTTAAGGATATACTCGTAGGGAATATATAAACTCATAAACTAAATTGTGCACTTAGAAATTTCATTGTTCGTAGTCTAACTATCTTGAGTAGTCATTGGCACAGTTTTTGCCTAGCAAATGAGTCCTTTCCCAAACATTTCTTGGGTACAAACTGGGAATCAGCACAAAGCCAGAATTGTTCTCCACTTGTGTCCCCAGTTGGTAGTTTAGTTTCTAGCAGCCTGCCTGGAAGACAAGAGTATTTAGCAATATGAAAGGCTCCAGGCTGTGCCAGATAACCCCCAAACAAGAAGGCGAGACCTGGCACTGTTCAGTTTACTAGCGCAGATGTAGCCACAACATCCCAGCATTTCTTTAGCCCAAATGGGGCCATCAGATGACTCAGGAATTTATCTGAACATCATCCTTTGAATGACTAAGAAGCTTTCGACCCAGGAGGCTATTTCTTTGGTTTACACTGTGAACTCTGACACTGATTTGTTATCTTAGTTTCCTTTGTGAGAAGAGGCTGTTGAAAGAGATGCTCACACTAGGCATACTTCTATCATCTCTTGGAACTAACCTCAGATGCACTTGGAGCAGTAGGTGAACTTGAAGCATCTAATACTGGATGAAGATTGTCTTTTTTTTTTTTTTTTTTTTTTTTTTGGAAGAAAGTGTTTCAACACCATAGCACCTTGCAGTAACAAACAGCTACTCAAGCAACAAAACTCTGGAGACAATATTCTGGAAAGACCTAAAAGTTGTCTTTGGGCAGTTTACAGGAAGTTTGCTACAGACAGACACTTAATTTGGGGATATTGATCTGGAAGTTATATGAGATAATTTCTAAACACAAAATGAACAACTTAAAAAAACAGCACCACAAAAAGAGTAAATAAAAGTAAATAAAGAAGGAAAATTACACTGGAAGGTAATCTGAAAGATTGATTTTGTTCTTATATGTTTAAATGTCTGTGCAAAGTGTTGATCATATATTTATTATATAAAATTATATTATACATAAAAAATAATATATTTCCATATACAATTATATGTATGTAATTAAATATTTATAATATTAATATCAGGAGGATTTGTGAGGTGCAGCTAAATCCTTGTGAAAAACTCTAAAAATACTGGACTAGCCTCTTTACCTTTCCTATTGCCAAATGACTGGACATTAAATAGGGGGCAAACTTCCCTTCTCAAAAATTAGATGTAAAAAAAAAAAAAAAATCTTAAAATGCTAAGAAATTAATGTATTTTATTTTAGTGCATGTAACCTTTCCTCTTACTTTAGTTTCCTGGTTCTGCATTTGTGATTTAAATGCATTCCAGTAGAAAATGTGTGATTATCACAACAGATCTGTGTGGAAAGGAGGCTTAGAACCAAAATTATGACCATTCCTTGCTAGGACATATCGAATGCTGGAGGTAGAGGCCCAGCTACATGCAGATATGGGCTTGGCAGAGCAGACATGAGAAGAGCATAGCCATTGCAAAAAGCAAGTAGGAACAGAAAAAAACAAGCTATATGAAGTGGTGAAAAAGCAGTAAATGTACCATAAAAGAAGCAGAAGCAGAATCCTGTCCATGAACAGATGCTGAAACAGAAATGAACTTTGCTGCAAAGGCAAACAATGCCAAAAGTGCAGTCCTGTGGAAGTAAGGGCAGAAATCCAAATGAAATCAGCATCTCATTCTGATCCACCCACTGTGCCTCCAAAGCACCCATCAAGGGGCAGTGCCCATCCGACTTTGTTTATAGCTTATCACAATGGGGTTGAAATCCAAATGCTGAAGCTTCATAATACATTTGGACATCAATATCCACAATCTCAGCTGCTGCATTTTGGTGTGTATTGCTTCCCCCAGTGACTATGTACATTCATATATATACGCATACCTACTTGTTCACCAAAGAAATCAAAAGGATTAGATTCCATCCATCTCAAGAAATGCCTGCCATTCTCTGGCCTTTCAAAACACATAATGCTGTGTTTTCATAAGATACAAGATAGAACTCTAGTCCTGTTAAAATAATTAACAGAACTCCTATCGGCTTCAGAGGTATTACAGTCTGTCTTCATGTATCTCTCAGGCTCTCTGAAAATCTTGCACAACAACTGCCTTTTGCTTATGTTTTTTTTTTACCTCCTGCTTATTTGTTTGTTTTTGCCTTGTAATTAAAGGTGATCAACTAGTTTTCAGACAGAACAGTTTCCATTCAACAATGCTGGTTCAATCACATCATTTTTTTCTGTAATATATAGATAAAAAATTATTCAAGATTTTTGAAATACTTCATTTTGATAAGGTCAAAGTACCTTGTTTCAATGACTGTTTTGATTTATGATTTTATGAACGTTTATCATATCCAACAAAAATCTTATTAATCTGTAGCCAATAATAGAAAAGTCAGAACAAGCCATAAAGAAATGTTTTACTCTTAATAAAATTAAGCAATTCATGGGACTCCTTACATATTTCTGAGGGAAATCATTTGGAAATGTCATCTTGCAACTGCATATTTTTGCCCCAATTTGAGAAGAAAGCCCTTTCTGAACTAGAAAAAAAATTAGGGATTCCAGGTAGCTCAGCCTCTCACTTCAAACTCCCATGATTTCAGGAGAACCAATAATTCATTTCACATTATTTGGAGTTCAAGGCATTGTCTGTAGTTAATACAGGATGTTCTTTTCTAGTCAGGATCCATAATGAAGAGTTGCTTTCATTATTAGCAGTTAGAGCAATTTTTCCCCTTACAGCTGTACACAGGTCCAATGCTGCCCTTCAGATTTGCCAAAACAAAACAATACCAGTCTGAAGAGAAGCTACCAATGTATTCTGAAAGAAATTTAAAAGGCAGTGGTGGAGGTAATGACAGAGAATTAAAAAAAAAAAAAAAAAAAAAAAAAAAAAGTATGTCCCTCCAGACTTCTGGAGCTACTTTCACTGTCCAATCCTGTCTCATCCCGTGTCTGCCCAGTCTTCACATCTGGAAGCTGAAACAGGGTGACTCAAGTGCAAAACTCAGATTTTTGGACTCTAACTTGGAGACTCTTAATACTGCTTGCTGAGTACAAATTATCCCACTTGCAGGAGAATTAGTTTCCAATATAGATATATATTTCCTTCACCTGTGGGTGCTTTCTTTCCCAGAAGAAGGAAAATTTTCATCATTGCACTAAAATTTGTTAACATATTTGCTGTTTAGTGTCTTTTTTTAACATCAGGGAAACCCTCCCAGCGTACGCAAGCATACCAATACCTACTCTGGGATTTTAGCAAAGGATATGGAATGGTGCCCTGCTACTTACCTTTCTGGTTATCCTCTTTCTCTATGCTGTCTGTAAACAAATAAGAGTTTAGTTCAAGAAAACACAAAGCTTTTTTAGTGGAGATGGGATATTTATGTCAGTTGAAAATATGGCCCTTGTGTTTGGACAGTAAAATGACAGCTTATTCTGCTTTAAAAATGCATTATACTCACTGTGCATCATGATGTTTCACTAGATAGGCAAATGCAAGCATGTGAACCCCTCCATTCAGCCTGATGTCATGCCAGTTATGAGGATGTATAGTATTATAAGCACAAAGTCTGTTGACTAACTATACAGGAGATAGATTGTATGGGTAATATTCTATATTAATACTTCATTTTCTCATGAATGAAGTAAGCTTGACTTAGAGAGAGAGTTCGGGAAGCCTACACCTAAAGGCTGCCCCATAGCAGTGTTGCTTGAAGTTGACTGTACACCATCAGGTAAATATACTTCAAACACAACCAGTGTCAGCATCCAGTGACTGCATCTCCCAAATTCAGTCTCTGCCTGGTTGGGCCACTTCTACATTGTAGGTGTGCATTTGCTTCTGCAGACACATTCAAGCTCATTGGTCCCTTAAAAATATTTTTCTACCTTCCTGTTAAAGAAAAAAAAATATTAAAAAAAAAAAAAAACATAATAATAACAGGTGAAATCAAAACTATCAGATGCACTCTGGTTATGTTGCTGTCATTATCAGAGACTGAACTGTACATAATTTTAAATATGTGAGAGATTAGGTGCATATCCTAAGAGAAAATTAAAGCTTCACGAGTCTACACTGCAACCATGTGCTCCTGCATGCATTATATATTGAGCTTTGTGGAAGAGTATACTAAAAACTCTAGAACTGTTTCAGTTTCTTTTTGTAGACAAGAGAAAAAAAAAAAAAAAAAAAATTTCTTTCTGCTAGACCAGTTTCACAGATTTTGAACTTTTGGCTTTTTACTAGCTGTTCTTTGTTAAGCAGCAGAGCTTCTGAGGTTTGGAAAGACAGTGCTAAAAGGGAGACATGGCTGTGTGCATGGGTGGCATTTCATTAACATATATGCAAAAGTATTAGAATATAGTAAGTAGGACCATTTTTTTTTTTTTTTCCTGTGGCATACTTAGTGGCATTAATGCATTTTCCCCATATTGCTTTTTCTTTACATTAGCTTTCAGTGAACTATCTAGGAATTAAGTTTTGCTGACATGAATATTCATTCTTTCTGTTACCTCTAGTGGCTTTGGATCAAGCCCAGAGCATAGTTTCAAGTGTATGTGCATGAATATTTACAGGTACCAAATTTTATATCCACATTTGCAAATACTGCACTACAAGTGGTTTCTTCCATTTCTAGTCACAAACTTGACAGTGCCATATCTCTCTTTTGACCTATCACAACAGCTCCAATCTGAAATGATGATTATTCATGGAAGACTGTGCATGATCAAAACAGAGTTAAAAAGATTTGCCAAAACAAAATACAGTGTATAATTGTGAATAATCAATTCCAGGAAATTACAGTCTGAGAGCAGGCTTTCCACAGGCTTAAAAGGAACATCAAATAAATTTTTTGTCAGCTCTTCTCAGTATCCACTGTGGCAAATTTCTTACTGCAAAACAGTTCACAAAATCCAGCATAATCTTTAAAGTGCATCAAACTTCTGACTTTACATTTGTAAAGGGAATAAGCAGCATAAAACTCAGATATGGCATTACCTCCATTGCCCTCTCTCTGCTGCCCATCATTCACAATGGGTATGCAACATTTCTGAGGGCAGAGTGTACATATGACAGCCTGAGATAATGCCACCAAGGCTGGAGCTGAGCGCACTTAGTTTCATGACTGATAAAGCAGACTACGAAAAAATAAAAATAAAAAGTATATAGACAGCCACAGGGGCACTAAAAATAGCAAGGGACTGGAGGAGAAGCAACTTTTTGTCTTGTCTCTCAATGCCCATCAGTAAATGTTTTGACTCTGAAGAAATTTAGTACCCATGAGATTGCCAGTGTCACAAGCTTGATCTGTCTCCTGCATATGGTAATGTCACTGCAACAGTCCCAGTGAAGATCTGCTGAGTTTCTCAAATCGAGGAATACACAATTGCAATGTTATAATAAACCTTTATAAATAAAGCATTTAATTACAAATAGGGAAAAAATAAAAAAGAAAATTATGAAATTAAACTTGGCATGTTTTTATTTGGTAGTTTTATTTGTTATCTGTTTTTGTTTTGCTTTTTAAACTATACTCTCTACAGTGGGTTGTTCTGTTATGAAGTCAGAAGGTAAGCATTGGCTTTCTGTTGCTGGACAGTTTCCAAACCTGCAGAACTCTCCTTTTCAAAGAGGATTTTCCCTCTTCTGTAAGCAGCTGTCACACTTAGAGCTTGGAGAAAGTAGGCAGAGGCCTGACTCTTCCATGGCTCAAACTGGTTTTGTAAGCCCATGGATGTTAGTAGATTTTTTCCATCTGAGCACAATCCTGATTTCAGAGTCCATCTGTCATTTAGAGCAAGGACAGTGGCTTCTGGATTCATGCATCTGAGTCTCTGCTATGGAACTGAGAAGCTTCATGCCTTCAGGCAAGTCACTTAAACTCTCGGTGTTTCAATTTCTCCTTCTACAAAATAAGTATAAATAATGTTGCTCTCACTGGGGTGTTTTGAGGTCAAATTCTGATCTTGTTTCAGCAAAGCTAGGAACAGCACTACTGCAGCTGATGGAATTAGGCTAGAGTAAAATCACCGCAAGTGCCTGTCACTGTAAAGTGCTTTACAGACTACATATTATGCAAAGTGATGAACTGCAACTAACTCAGAGAAAAAGGAGGCAGACCAGCTGGTGCAAGGGGCTAAGCACCGTGGTGCGGAGGGCTGAAAAAATCCAAGGATCACAGGAGGAATGCTTAATTCGATTAAAATGGTAATAGCATCTTTCTAACTGCTGTGCAGGGAGACAGACAGAGTCTTGGTGTTGAGATCTTATCGGAGATCTTTGCACATCAAACAGCAAGGAATTTGGCTCAGAAGGAGGTTTTTTCCCTTTGGAACTGCTGTTCTGCCACATCTAAGGCTAACACCTGCATTTTGCTCAAAAAAAAAAAAAAATAAATAAAAAATAAAAAGAGGTTTTAGATGCTGCTGGCACTATGAACCTCTAGGAATGCTGTAAAATGTGGCATTTCTGGTCACTCCCAGCACCCTTTTCCATGGGCCACACACACCCCTGCATCCCTCCTGTCATGCTGCACCAGTTTCCTTGGCCATTCCCTGTGTCCAGCTGCCCACCCAGAGCCCACCCGCTCTCCACTTCCCCTCCTTCCATTCCCTTCTCAGCTGCTCACCTCGTCTCTTGTCTTTCACTTCCTTCCCATTGCACATTCACACATCAAAACATTCACAGTTTTTACAGCCATGAGCCAAGAATAAAGGGCATGACAATTTGGTCCACTATATTCTTCACCAGCACAATTTCTGGTGCTTCCACTCAGCCTGCCTCAGGCATTACTCCCTGAGACATTAGCTGTGATTAAATAAAAGAGCAAAGTAATACTGAAACATTTGGTGAGAAGAAAAAATATAAACCACATATCAAGCACTTCTGGCAGCACACAGAAAGCAAATTGCAGGTAAATCTGAGCTTGAAAATCAACTGCTTAAAGAAACAACCATAATTAAAAACAAACAAACCACCCTGTGTTGTTATTGCAGCTATTTCCAGTTAATCCAAAAGAGGATTATTTTCTCTTATTTTTTGCGCACAAACATCCATAAACATGCACACACCTCTCTTAAAGCAGCTTCCTTGCTTTAACCTTCATTTGCTCTTCACAGCTGGAATAAATGGTTAATCTCTCCAGAGATCATGCATGCTATTTGTTATTGATTTTATAGCTCAATAACATACTAGGGGTGTGAACAGGTTGGGATCAGATTAGGAAACAACCACTTAGAAGCAGAGACCAGCTGTGCACTTGTGATAAATTACATTTTTCCCAATGAATTTTATACCTAGTTATAGTCGGTTTACAGGATTTAGCACCATATGGACTGCCTACTAGTGAGGTAACAACCCAAAACACATAAACCTTCCACAGCAAAAGAAGCAACCTGTAGCTGGAGACTTTTCTTTTAGAATATTGTATCATAATCATGGATTTGGAAAACATGAAAAGTTTGGCACATACTTCTGTGACTTGTATTTATCACAGACACTGAGGCTGTATAAAACAGAAATACAGCAAATGGCAAATGTGATAACATCAATATGCAGAGAACTTGTAACAAAGGAATTCTAAATACAGGGCTCTTTTTACAAATGGCTTTCTTGGTTTTAAAGCTGTTAAAAAAATCCCATACGGGAAAACAAACAAACAAACAAACAAACAAACTTGAACTGTGCATTGCATTCTATACATTAATGTTACAGTGCTGTTCTTACCATTGAAACTTTTGTAAGCATCATTTGAGTGTAATTAAAGTTATTGCAATTTATTTTAGGATAAAAGAGAAACTTTTCTTAGAGAATAATATGTGATTATAAAAAATAAAATTAATGGCAATCACTTTGTTTACCAGAGTAAGGGACCCAGAAACACTACAAATAAAGTATCCTTTTCCCAGGGCTTTCCACTTGCTCTATTTACCAGTATTGACTATTATATCATCTACTTTCACACAAGACACTCTGTCCAAAAATCCATAAACCACATATATATATGCATCCTCCTCTGCCTTTGCACTAGCATTGCTGCCCCCTGTTACGCGATACAATCACTAAATCTAGAAAAAGAAAGATTTGATAGTTCATCCTGTGTGTTATCCCTCTGCCACAAGAGAGGTGCTGCAATGATGGGATTATGTTCTCTGGAAATTGCCTAGGCTACTTATATGCTTACAGTTTAGTCTAAGCTGAAGTATCCTGCTGAAATGGCAGCACTCTATAGAAACTTTACTTTTCTTCTCTTCTTCCTTGGTTTCAATTAGAAATTTCCTGATCCTAAAACTGATGATGTATGAGACTAAACTCATAGGCTGATGAAAGGGTACATTTTGTGGATCTAATTCTAATAATGAAAGGTAAATGTGAGGACTGGATTGTGCCATAGTTTCATTTTAAATGAAAGGAAAGTGTAGGAAAAAATATATATGCAAACACAATGTAAGAAAACTGAATCTTAAATAAGTAGTCATAAAGATCCCAAATCTGAGCGTGCTAATCAGATGAAACTGGCATTTATTTGCTAAGTACCCTTACCTAAATACACATTTTAGGGCTGGGAAGAATTTCACTAGCTTTTGGATTTAATATCAGATGTTAACAAAGCTCTACAAAAAGGAAGATGCCAAACAATAGCTAATGTTCGAGTCAACAGATACTCCTAGAGCTGGGTGAATAATTAAAAAAAATGAATAACTTATTCAAAAATATGAAATTCATCAACTAAATTACTTGACTAATACATCTATGAATTATGAACTGACTATGCTGGGTGAATAATACATTAATAATTAATATGAAAAATATAATTAAATTCCTCAAATTAATTACTCAGAGAATATGAGAAACCATAATTATTCTCTTTACTGTACTCAAAGAATAGAATGCCTGAGTAGTCTGTACGCTATTCAAGTCTTATAATTTTTCAATGCAATGTATAGGATATATCTTTATAATTATGGAGTATTGGGGTGATATCTCAAATATCGCTTCTGGCTACTAACGAAGAAACATGTCATAATGGAACAAAATAACATATGTTTTAATAGAAATATGCTAATGCTGGGATGTGTAACACCTCCTAGCTGGCAAAGACTGTCTCTGTCTCTTTGAACAAATTGAGCAAGGAATGCCCACTGGAGGGAATTCTTGACAAGCAATCAAGTACTGGGGCTGTGTAAATTGCAGTTTGCTAATTCTGACCATAGGCTACTTTTAAACATCAGTGCCTGCATGAGTAAAGGAGTGGGCCTCACGTACAAGCACTGGTTTAACTCTCAGCCTGTGCCCAGACACAGGCAGGGCTCCATCCTCCTGCCACGGAGAGCTCAGGATTTAGGACCTCACTTAGCCTTGATGCTCAGATGTGCACAGAAGGTCACAGGCAGGTTGAAGAGCCGGTATGTCTCTACCTGCACTCGAAGTTTGCCGCTGCCATGAAGACATGAGGATGATGAGTACCACTTTCCTGTCTGGGATGGGAGCCAGCTGGGAGGGAGTGGATTTTATCTGTTTGATATGGAGCCCTTTTGCACTGACCACAGTTTATGAGGAGCAGTAGGCAAATCAGCCTTGCAAGCTAAGGATGGCAAAAAATTACCAGGCTCTACTCAGGACCTTGCCTTGCCTGTAGTTACACTTGCCACAATTTTATCTAAGTCCCCATAGTTATTTCCTGATGGGCTCTGGCATTCACCATAAAAACACACCTGAATTCTCCATGCCCATGCACTGTAAGTGTGTGCTCCACTATGCAGTGATACTCAGTGTGATGTTGGCAATGGGCAGAGGTCAGTAGTTGTGTGGGGCACAACTAGGGACTTCTGTTGAAGATAGCACTTTTGATGTGTCTAAAACATCGTATGTGTTAACACTTGTTTCAACCCTAGATAGACAGGGAGTGATTTATCACAGAACCACAAAATCATTGAGGTTGGAAAAGACCTTCAAGACCATCAACCCAACCTACTGAGTCCCATCACTAAAATGCGTTCCTTAGAGCTTCATCCACACAGCTCTTAAGTACCTCATAGAATCATGGAATCATAGAATATCCTGAGTTGGAAGGGACCCATAAGGATCATCAAGTCCAACTCCTGGCACCACACATGTCTACCCAAAATTTTAGACCGTGTGACTAAGTGCACAGTCCAAACACTTCTTGAATTCAGACAGGTTTGGTGCAGTGACTACTTCACTGGGGAGCCTGTTCCAGTGTGCAACCACCCTCTCAGTGAAGAACCTCTTCCTGATGTGTAGCCTAAATTTCCCCTGCCTCAGCTTGACACCATTCGCTCAGGTCCTATCACTGGTGATTACAGAGAATAGGTCAACGCCTGCCTCTCCACTCCCCATTGCGAGGAAGCTGTAGACTGCGATGAGGTCTCCCCTCTGCCTCCTCTCCTCCAGGCTGAGCAGGCCAAGTGACCTCTGCCTCCCCTCCTACAACTCCCCTCTAGGCCCTTCACCATCTTCGTCACCCTCCTCTGGACACTCCAACAGTTGAATGTCCTTGTTGTACTGTGGTGCCCAGACCTGCACACAGTACTCGAGGTGAGGCCGCACCAGCGCAGAGTAGAGCGGGACAATCACTTCCCTCAACCAACTAGCAATGCCGTGCTTGATGCACCCCAGGATACGGTTGGCACCCCTGGCTCCCAGGGCACACTGCTGGCTCATATTCAACTTTCTGTCAACCACAACCCCCAGATCCTCCAGCAATGGGGACTCCAGCACTTCCCTAAGCAGCCCCTTCCAGTGCCTGACCATCCTTTCTGGGAAGAAATTCTTCCTCCTACCCAATCTAAACCTCCTCTGGTGCAACTTGATCATTCATTAAATAAAAACAAAGTTAGCAATACCTGTTACACTATTACAAATTAAAAATGACAACCACAAACTTAGGCACATAACCCATCTTACCATATACTATTGCTATCTTGTAAGCTAAAAAAGACCATAAGATTACTTAGAGGAAGGAGGAAGTCCTACACAACTTTACCTCTACATTTTTTTCCTTTTTTTGTTTGTTTATTTTGTTTTGACCAGAACTTTTTATTACTTTCAAATATTACATATTTTGAAAGCTTCTGGAAAAAAAAAAAAAAGAAATAAAAATAAGCATCCATTTTACAGCCTAACACACCTACACTGTCCATTCATCCCCATAAATTCAGTATTTGGGTTGCAAAATATGTTTCTTTAAAGGGCATCTTGCCAATCCTTGGTCTGATCTGTTTCATTAATAAGTCCTGAAAGTATCTGTCCCTGACTATAATGATAGACTCTAAATTATTTATCCCTTGTTAGTGGATCCATTACACTGTAATTCCCAATCACTGTCTCCTTAGTCTCTCATACCTGTCCCAGAACTCTCTTTATCACCTATATTTTCCCCATTAGCCCCAATTTCAGCAATAACTCCCAGCTTTCCCCAGCCTATACTAGAGGTCAATTTTTTCAGTTCATGAGATTTCAATTGTGTGGAATAACTAATAAGATATCCATTTAAACTGATTAAACACAGCCATTTTTATTACTCTGCACTCCTATCCATTTCCAGGAAAGAAACGTGCTGGCTAGCAATAATGCATGTTTCTGGGAGCACAGCTGTGCTTCTTCTTCAGTAACCTTCAGAACATTGCTACAGCGTAGGAGTCTTTAGAAATGAAAAAGTTCCTCTCCAAAGGGAAAATTACTTCTTCAAAAGCAACCAGCAATGTTTAAATAGGACTTTCTGTAACTATCTTGCTACTTGCTTCCCATCTCCTGGCCTGAGACACAGTTGTATACATAGGCTTGAAATTGGCAATTACATCCAAATTTTGGTAGGCACTGAGCATCTTCTCCAAAAAGCTGGGTCTCCTGAAGCACTGATGACATCAATGGCAGTGAACTCAGCTCCTCAGAGGGCTGAAGCACAGCTTTCACTGTGGATTTCAAGTCCTGATTATTCCTATGGATTCTCATGCCCTGTAAGTCCTTGAAGGTGACACAGGAGAAAACATGATGACAACAGGGCATGACAAATCTCAGAGAAGATTTGAATGTAAAAACTCTCCCGTGAAATGTAGATATTATTGGAATAACCTGAACAAATCAAGAAATTGGCTGGCAAGGGCATGGCATCATTATCACGGTGCTATATCTTCAAGGAGAAATTGAGAAAGGCCTTTTATAAGATTTATTACATTTCTCAAATGAAATAAAATATTAGACCTCTAAATTTTTTTATTTAAATTCTATCACTAACTCCCTACATTCCTCCTTCATTCCACCCAATGAATTAACCATTATCATATTTTTGTCTGAGATAAAAATGAATGATATGCTTTTGATTTAAAAAAAAAAAAAAAAAAAAAACCTCCTGCATAACTTTGAACTATAAATCGCCTTGGAACTCTCATTAAAAACCCTCTAAGTTTTAATCACATAACACAACCTCTACTGTCTCCAGACTACAGAGTGAGATTCCTAGCACTTACTCAAAGACAAAACAAAGCAAAACAAAACAAACAAACAAACAAAAATAACAACAACAACAAAAAACGGGCATATCATTATTATCATAACTTAAGACACAGGTGTGGTGCAAGCACAGTCATCCAAATTTTGGAACTTAGCTCTATTACTGAATACCTCTGTTGACATTCACACTTTACATTTTTTTCACCAATAAGGAATTTCTACTAGCCACTTACTGTGCTGGAGTATAATAATTGAAAATAGTCCTAAAACTTTGTATTTGTATTCGTAGGAGCAAACACAGTAATACAATGCAAGTAATTGAAGAGAAAAAGGCATCAGTTAATAGAGCACCTTTCTTAACAGGTTTTTGCTCATGACTCCTCTTTCTGGTATGACAGTAATGTTGGCAAGGTTCCCGACTATAAAGTTGGGAAGCAACTTTTTAGTTTTCCTATAAAGTCAAAGCAACATTTGAGAAAAACCTTTACTACTGCTTCTTCACACTTGCTTCATTCAAAAATATTGAACACCACATAGACAATGTGAAGGTTCAGTTTGGGTAGAAATCTGTATTTGTGCAAATTTCCATCACCACTACTGGATACTTGCGCTGATGGTGATGAGGAACACAATGGCAATCCAGAGAGGAAAATGTTTTGAAAAACAAGAAGGCTGCAAAGAACTTGGAAAGTTAGAAAATGAGGCAATATGTGAGAAAAACAAAAACAAACAAAAAAAAAACATCTCTCTGAATGACTCATAAAATGCTCTACAGAACAGAACTTTCATATGGATTTTTGAAAATTAGTATTTCTCCATTTTTCTCAGAATGTTTCTGATTCAGTCTAACTGTTTAATCAGAAATACATAAATGGTACCTTTTGTAGTCATGTTAAGAGTCAACGCTATGCAGACTAACTTTTGACAGCAAGAGATAACCCCACATAGCTCACAGGATGAAATGGAGGTTGGAATTCAATGGTTGCAGATGTGAAGGCAACAAAATCATAGGCAACATAGCCACTGAACCCCTCTATAGCTCTGGTTTTATGGGGTGTCTTTGGACCTTAGGATAAGCTTGGCTATGAGGAGATTCCCCTTTTATGCTGATAAAAAGGTGAGAATGCTTTCTTGCTAATAATATGGACAACCCTGGGGATTCTGGTGCTGAAAATCCTCCCCATTGACTCTACTGTAGAGGGGGTGAGGAAGCTGACTGATTAGTCAAGCCACTCCAAAGAGGCAGCAGGAGGGAAAAATAAAAATAAAATAAAAAATAATAATAAAAAAAAAAAAAAAAAAAAAAAACAACAGAGGGCTCTAGAGCTCAGAAAAAGGAGTAGAGGCTAACATGCGCTGTAAGAGCAGATGTTCAAAGACATGTGTGTTTTTCTTTGCTCCCCAGACTTGTCTACCTCCATTCCTGAAGTATGACACTCCTAAAGTATTTCCCTGAATGAACAAAGAGGAAGCAAATCTATTGAAGAAGTAAATGTGAAAGCACGTGTGATGGAGAAAACTTTCTTAGGAATCACACAGATCCTTTTAAACAGTTATCTGAAGCCCCCTTTCTGCATCCAGTTCTCACAGGAGCTACAGCTAGGGTTTTCACATTTCATTGGTCTTAAAACAAGCAGCTATGAGCACACCATTAATGAACGCGTAACATTTTCACCCCTAGCTGTGGATAAATGCTTCAAGGGCTGCTTCCCCTGGCAAAAAAAATAAAAAATAAAAAAATAAAAAATGACAGCTTACTTTTAAGACAGAAGCTGAGATGAGCACCAACAATTAAGTAGTCATAGGTAAGAACCATTAAATGCTGGCTCTGTCCCAGAGTAGCTAAACTTTATTTCTATACTTAGCTCATTTTTAGCAATCCCTCTACATCTGACTATTAAAATGCATGAAAATACTGCATGCTCGCAAGCCCATTACCTAACTTTTTCTGCATTAATTTTCAACAGGTTAGGGCACGTATAAAAAGCAGCCAGGGATCTCCATAGGATTCCAGCAATGGAAGTACACTGTGCTGTACTTAATCACATCAAACCAATGCACAAAGCTGAGCATATGTGGGCCCTGCTATTACTACAACATGGCCTTGTATGCACTGTGCTTCTAAATAGCCAATGCTGCCCTAATTTAGCAAGAAAATTGGAAAAAATAAATAAATAAAAGCTGTATTTTTATTTAAACATTTATTAGTTTATTTGACATTACTGAGACATCCTATTGAATATATTGATTCAAAGTGTTTTTTTATATATTAAAAAGTCAATTAAAGTAGCATGAGATGGTTCAGCTGTTGCCATATGGGATTGTTATTGAAAGACCTGGAAAACAGAGTTGCAGCATAAACAGCCGTGCCTGATAAATACATTGTGGCATCACTTCCAGATGCTGTTATTTGGCATTTACCCTTCACCTTGCTACCTCTACTCCTCATCCTCCAAGGGCTCTTCACAGATACTGACAAAATTGAGATCACAGTCCTAGTTCCTACATGCACACGGGGAACTGGAAAAGGATATCATGCAGTGGATGTCATTCCTACCTGTGGGAGTGACAGCTTCAGGTAGCAGGGTAATGTTTCCACACTGTGCACATCAGAAAGACCAACTCCACCCTGGAAGGGGTCAGAGCACCACAGTGGCACTTCTGTTCCCAAGCCCATCTCCAGAGGAGTCCATTTCTCTCTATTAGCAATATAGGGACACCAGGGAAACAACCCTCTTAACCAATACAGCTCCTAGTATTACCTACTTAGAGGAAGTGATGTTAATATACCCTCCCTCTCCTCCCTCTGCTCCGTCCACGTTTTTCAGTATCAGCACATTGTAACACCAAGGTATGTTAAAGGGCTCTGGAATGGCTACACAAACGTAGCCAGCAAAGATGCTCAGCACTCAAATCCAATTTTTTTGTGATTAACGTCAGCTATACAGGATTTAATTCCCAAGTTTCAGGGCATAACTCAGCTATATTGTTGTGCTGGTTTTACCTTGTTAGGCAGCTGAACTCCACCACAACTGCTCTCTCACTCCCCCTCCTCAGAAGAGGAGGGGAAGAAGAAAAGGAAAGAAACAACTCATGGGTTGAGATAAGGATAGTTTAATTAAAGGAAAAATATTTATTAAGGAAAAATTATTATTAATTTAACAATTTAACTAAAGGGAAAAAAGGGAAATGGAAAACAACAACAAACAAAGGCTGTGTGGAAATGCAGAGGAAAGAAATTACTCTCTAATTCCCACAAATGAGTGATGCTTGAACACGTCCTTGAAGCAGGGCCTCAACACATGTAGCTGTTGTTCGGGAGGACAGACATTTCCACAACAAGAGCCCACCCCTCCCCTCTTCTTCCTTTTTCCACCTTTTATTACTGAGTGTGACACCACATGGTATGGGATATCCCTTCGGTTGGTTTAGGTCAGCTGCCCTGGTGATGTGTCTTTCTCACGTCTTGCCCACCCCCAGCCTGCTGGCTCTGGGGGTTTAGAGGGAGTCCTGATGCGGTGCCAGCACTGCTCAGCAGCAGACACAACACTGGTGTGATACCACTGCTGTTCTAGCTAGATGTGCAGAGTACAGCTGCTGCAGGGAAAGTTAACATCCCAGCCAGACCCAGTACAATTGTGGCCACCAGGAAGGAACAATCCCTAGGCCAATGTATGGCATAATTGTTCTGCAAGGTTACTTTTGCTCTCCTCTGAATCTGTCAGTATTAGCACATGCAAGAGACAGGCACAGGACAAGGACATCTGAACTGTTTCAGTATGGCAATCTGTATTTTGCTGATTAATGGGTGACTCCCCATTTATTAGGATATGATAAACATGCATACAGCAATAACAAATATTTTTCTGTGCATGTAGCAGTAATCAAAATGTACTCAAACAACAACATCACTTATCCTTAACCTAGCCAGGTATCAGATGTACATGTGCATCGTTGCCAACATGTGCTCCCTAGCAAATATCAGGCCCCAGTGCTGCAAGCACTTACCTGTAGGCTGAATTTTACTTGTGATTAATGTCAGTGGCCAAAAAGAGGTTACTTCCTATGTAAGAAAAAGAGGCCTAAAGTCCACAGAGGCAGCTGGACATCACCACAAACAAGCAGCATCTTATATATAACAGCTATATCACACTTTGTTCCAATATGTATGGGGAGTAGAGAATTTGTTTTGTGCTTTACTCACTCTGGTATTACAGTCCTGCTATACAATAATAACAGAGAAGTAATCAGAGAAGTCACAGAGGGGGCTCTGATGACTAACTCCAGCGTGTCCCTAGGGTACACATTTGTCATGGGACTCATACACAGCTAGATGGATTGGAAAGTAGCTCACGTTCTTCTGTTTCTTTAAAGTGCACTTGTCATAGAAAAGAAATAAGAGATTTTCAGTTTATGACAGTAGAGGCAGCCTTTCAGGAGTCCAGTTATTTACTTATTTTTTGTCTCTCTTTTAAAGGCATATAAGATGCTATAGAAAAGACAAAACAAAACATTTTATTCAACATCCTGGCAACAGGTCTCTGCTGCTACTATGTGGTTTTCATCCAAACATCTCAAATACCTTTCTCCCTGAGAGCTCATAGAATCATTAAGGCTGGAAAAGACCTCCAAGATCATCTGGTCCAACCATCCCCCTACCAACAATGTCACCCACTAAACCATGTCCCTAAGCACCACATCCAACCTTTCCTTGAACACCCCCAGGGATGGTGACTCCACCACATCCCTGGACAACCCATTCCGATGCCTGACTGCTCTTTCTGAGAAGAAATGTCTCCTAATTTGCAACCTAAACCTCCCCTGGTGCAACTTGAGGCCATTCCTTCTAGTTCTTTTGCTAGTTATCTATAAAAAGAGGCTGATAATGGCATATATTACTACAAAGAGATGTGTAAAAAACATCAAGAATTTTTAAAAGTAGAATAAGCTTACCCCATTAAATTTTCATTTTTTTTTCTACTTTACTGTGTAGGGTTTGTGAAGTGTTAAAACACTTCTATATTGAAAGGAGCTTTTTCATCAAAGATATTCTCAATTACCCAAACCAAATGCATTTCATCTACTGATTTTCTTTTAAGAACACTAGCAAATAAAGTTTTGATTGTACATAAGTATTTTGAATAACCAAGACAGAGACTTTTCTCTCCCAGTGCAAAATATTTTTTTCCAGATAGATGGGCCTAGGAAGTGACTGGAAAAGAGGACAAAAACAGGTAGAAAGTTGGCTGAGTCACTGGGCTCAAAGGGTGGTAAAAAGAAGAACAAAGACCAACTGGCAGTTAGTTGCTAGTGGTGTCCTTCCAGGATTAACACAAGGGCCGGTATTGTTCAGTGTCTTTATTAATGACATTGGATGTGAGGACAGAGTGCACTCTCAGCAAGTTTCTGGACAACACCAAATTCATCAGTTGCTGAAGGACAGGGCTGATATTCAGAGGTATCTACACAGGCTGGAAAAATGGGCTGATAGGAACCTTGTGAAGATTAAAAAAAAGCCAATGCCAAATCCTGGGGAGAAATAAACCCATGTACCAGTACAGGCAAGGAGCCAAACATCTGGAAATCAGATTTGCAAAAAAATGTCATGAGGGTACTGGACTGCTATGTCCAGTTCTAAGTTCCAAAATACAAGACACATATTCCAAAATACATTGACACATAGGAACAAGTCCAGTGGAAGCCCACCAAAGTGGTTGGAGGCTGGAGGTCATACTGGGCAAAGAGAGGCTAGGAAAGCTGGATTTCCCCAGTATGAAGAAAAAAAAAAAAAAAAAAAAAATACTGCTATCTTAACTCTGTAATGGGTGTGGATAGAGAAGATTAAGTCAGGCTCTCCTCAGAGGTGCACAGAGGAAAGATGAAAGGCAGTATACATAGCAGGCAATACGGAAAATTAAAGTTTGGTAACAGGAAAGAAACACACACACACGCTGACACACTGGTGGCCAAACACTGGGACAGGTTGCACAAGGAAGACATAGAACTTCGATCTCTGGAAAGGTTCAAAACCCAAATTGGCAAATTGGCATGGCCTGCAGTCAGACCTGAACTGACTGGAGCTGCTTGCCTTGAGCATGGGGTTGGGATACTTGACCTCTAGTCTCACCTAAATTATTATTTGATTCAGTGAGGCAATTCCCTCCTAATACTCTTTTCAATATAAGGAACAATACAAAATCAAACCACATCGGGACCTAAACATCCACATAATAATAAATGAAGATAAAGGAAACAGTGGAGACTTCTTGCCCATGTAGGCATATTTCTTTTCTTTGTACTTATTGGAAATATAGATATGAGTTTTACAGCACTGTGAGAATCAACAAATGTTAGGGATTGGAAGGAACAGCAGGGCTCCCACAATCAGAACGGCCGCTGTAATGGCGGCCATTGTGACGGTGGCCCACACCTGTAGCCAAACATGGCTGTGTTGCCATGGGAAAGAGCTTCAGCCTTAGGGCCTCCCCCCTCCAGGCCCCAAGGACCTCCAGGGCCCTCCAACAGACTCCCTCTGTTGGGAGGGAGACGGTGTCAACAGCTTTACTGGAATCAAGATACACCACGCCCACTGCCTTTCCACCATCTATCCACCCGGTTATATCCTCATTAACGGCTATCAGGTTGTTCAAGCACGACTTCCCCTTGGTGAAGCCACATTGACTGCCCCTAATGACCCTCTAATCCTTGATATGCCTAGAGACATAGACAGAGAGACATAGAACAAGGATAAGTTGTTCCATCACCTTACCAGGCATGGTGGTGAGGCTGACCAGTCTATAGTTAACCAGGTCCTCCTTCTTGGCCTCTCTAAAGACTGGAGTGACATTTGTTTTCCTCCAGTCCTCAGGCACCTCTCCCAATGCCCATGACTTACAAAAGATGATGGAGAGTGGCCTAGCAGTGTATATCACTTTGGCCAGTCTGGGTCACCAGTCTGGGGTCTGTCCCCTCTCAGCTCCTGCTGTACCCCCAGCCTCCTCTCTGACAGGGCAGCACGAGAAGCTGACAAGTCCTTGGCTCTGGGTATGCACTGCTCTGCCACACCTAAACCATCGGGGTGTCATTAGCATTATTCTCCTCCAAAATCCAAAAGATAGCACCACACCAGCCACCGTGAAGAAAATTACCAACATCCCAGCCAAAACCAGGACAAGATGCCACTTCTTCAGGAGGGCTGGTGGATGTCACAGCAGGGCTCCCACAATCAGAAGGGGAGGCGAGCCCGTATGCAGGCCCCAAAGTACCAAAAATGAGAGGAGAGAATTTTTAACAGGTGGCATAAGTGGTGATTGTTTTCTTGCTTATTGCCCCATCTTGGGAAGAGCTCCTCATGAAGCATCTCAGAGGGACTCCAACACTGAATTCCAACACTTCTTCCTGGCAGACCTGAAGCTTTTTCCTTCTCCAGAGGAACTGCTGCCCCTCTCACTTCTTTGCTCAGTCTGCTGCTATGCTTTGGGCACTGCTACGGAGGCTCGGCTGCATCTTCAAGCACTCTTTTTTTAGCCTTCTTGTCCCCAAACTGACCTCCCAGTGTCACCCCTCCCCAGGCCCATGGTGGCCTTTTGAGGCGCACTCCTGTGGCACCAGTACAGCAGACAGGCCCCCTCCTCCCCTCTCCCTTGGGGCTCCATGAAGAAGAGATGCCACTTCTTCAAGAGGGACAGGGGTTGGGAAAGAAGGGTTCACACAACCCTTAACAACCCACAAAAGAATTATTTATTTCTGCAGTGTCTTGCAGGTGAGCCCACAAGACATCCATAGTGGTGGTTCTGCCCAAGGGAATCATTGGTGCAGAGGCTACGCTGCATGTAGTGAGCTGGCTGCAAACTCTTGTGATGAGCCTGTCGTTTTCACATGGTGGGCATCAAAGGCACGCCAGGGTAGCTCCATGCCTGCGCTGTCAGTGGTGGATCCACATCCATGGGTTGTTCCTCATCTGGTGTCGGATCCACCTCCATGGGCTCCTCCCTGTTGTTTGCCAGATGGACATGCCTGCGCCCCTGGTCATTTGCAGGATGATTGCCATGCCATGGTCCCACACCATTCTTTGGCCAATGGACACGTCATGGCCTCGTACTGCTTGCTGTTGTCTTCACAGCAGTGCTCTGCGTGCCAGTGGTGACATGAAGGCTGGCCATCACTCTCGTGACAAAGCTGGTCTTCCTCCTCGTGTTATGCTTTGTCTTCCCATGGCGTGGCCTCGTCGTCTTCTTGGATGTTGACAACCAAGCCAGTCTCTTCATCACTTCCCTCCAAGATGGGCAGCTACTCGTCTCCCTGCTCTGCTTCCTCATGCTTCCACGCATGCTTCACGTTAGAAAGCCTTGAAGCCTGGCAAGTGGTGGGCCGGCTGCTGGGCTCCTGTTTTTATAGAGCCCAGAAGGAAGGCGGGGTGGTGGTGGCTGCTGTGACATAAGCAGGCTGCTGTGATGGTGGCCATTGTGACAGTGGCGCACACCTGTAGCCAAACATGGCTGTGTTGCCATGGGAAGGACCTTCAGCCTGAGGGCCTCCCATCTCCAGGGCCCGAGGACCTCCAGGGCCCTCCAAAAGACTCCTTCTGTTGTGCTGGCCCAGAGAAGGGGAAAGTTGCAAGAGATGTTTAAAGGCAAAGAATTGTGCCCTACTGAGAGGCACATTGGTGGTATACTAATCAGGAACTCCAAAAGCAGACACTGCTTCAGAAGCCATCGTGGTGGAACCGGGCAGGCAGCTAAACCCCACAGAGCTGTTCGCTCACTGCACTGCCCTCCACCCCCAACAGTGTGATAGGGGAGAGAATTGGGGGAAAAGAAAGTAAAAAGTTCCCTCCTTTGAGTTAGATAACTGTGAGCTCCATATGAAGCAATTCAGCTCTTGCTTTTTTATGGAGTAGAGATTTTCAACCTGTTAGATGTCCGACGTTAGACACTGTGAATCTTCATCCTGTCATTGTAATTGGGTATTGGCAGCAATAATCATTAATGATAAGGACTTCCTGAGACCAAATGGGATAAAGTCCTCCTGACCATACTCAAATCTGATAGTGTCATTAAAAAAACAACAACAACAACAACAAAAAAACTTAGTCACACTAATCAGAGAGTCCCAGCTCCTAGCCCCTTCTCCACATCCATGAACTGTCATAAAACATACACAGAGCATAAGAGCAATGCGTAGAAATGTGCTACTGATGGGGAAAAGATGATCAATTATATCTGACTGACACAGAGCTGCAAACACAATAATATTTTGAACATGGAATATGGGAGACAGAGTGTAAGACATTGTTTTCCTGGGATCAGCTCCCCAGAAGTAAGAAACAATTAGAGAAAGACTGCAGCTTTGCATTTCCACTCTCTCCTCCTTCTCTCCCCCTTAAACTTCTAGTCCTTCCAGCAGATAACAAACATATTATTTACCTTTGTTTCCTGGGGCACAAGATTTTCACTGACATGCAAATCAAGAGACTTTCTTTGGAGAAATCATCCTGAAGGTGGTATTTAGAAGGTCAAATGTTTGTTGTTGTTGTTGTTGTTGTTTTAAGTAATCTTCTAAAAGAAGTTGTTTTAAGTAAATCTTCTAAAATATATGTTTTCCCTTACAGGACAGTTTCCAAAATGCTGCCATATGACCAGTAGTTAAGCAGCAGCTGTTCTAAAATAGGATATGGCAACCCCTTTAAGCCTGAAGAAACTCGTGACAGTTTGTGTCAGCTAAGCCCTATTGCGTTTCTGTATGTAAGCAGTTGGATACAGGAAACTGCTCTCTGTTAAATGGTCCATTCAGCTTCTGTGTAGGTCTCTACAGACTCACCCACGTTGCAGCCTTAGAAACTGTAGCAAAATATATTTCCTAATTAAAACAGGAAGGTGTAGGGGTGGTATGATCCTTTAACAACTAGGAGGAAACAATGACAGTGCAGAGAGTATAGATCAGAATGTAATTCTAGTCCTGTCTCTAGGAACCACCATTGAAAGGCAAATGTGATAGGAAAATCAGATGGACAAAGCTTTGAGAAACGCAGGCTTCAATTCTGGATTCTCCTCACATTATAGTGACTCAGGTCACAGTATCAGATAAAGGAAGTTACTCAGAAAGAAACCAAATTTCACATTTCACTTTTCAAAGTTAAATTGAAAAATAAGGGATGATTTAAAAAATTAGTACTATACTTCAGAAAAGACAAATCTAATAAAGTGGGGAATTGTGACTCCTAAAAAAAAATATAAGAATATGAATCACATAATGAGTATAGGCATAATTATGCTAATGGAAACAGTCATGTTACTCTGGGAATGATTATGCTGAGCCTCTGAGCATGCCCTATATAAATTAGTGGTTTCCTTATACCTGAACAGGCTGAAACAAAAATAAGTCTTGCGTTGAGAAAAATAGGGAAGTATGGGGAAGGGGAAGGCAAAGTCATATCCCTCTAGCCAGTTGACCACAAACATTTCAAAGCTATGGTATATATCCCATGCTAGGTGCCACTCCTGTTCTCACCTAAGTGGAGTATGAGAATGATGTCAAGCCTCCAGTCTAAAGGTAGTCTCGGATCATTACTTAGTTCTTGCTTGAGAAAATCACACAGTTAAAAAAAATGAACAACTAAAAACAAACAAACAAACAAATAACAACAAGAAAAAAACTATCTCTAATTGGATTCAGGAGAGGCCCTAAGGAATAGATCGTGTCTCTAGATAAGATGAAGGTGATGCTACTATCCAACAAATATAGCTGCAAAGGAATTGCTTCTCCCCTAGAACAGGAAGGCCACAATCGGCTCCAGCTTTACCATGTGGGATGCACGTCACCTCCTCTGCGTCAGCTCAGTTGTTAACACTCGGTAACTTCCTACTCAATGCAGTCCCTTCCCGCTCACAGATGGATGGGAAGTGCCTGATTTTTTTCTACTAAGTGAACCTAAGATCTAAGGAAGGCATACCATGGCACAGGGAACTTCCCATCCCATTTATCTCCAGTACAACAGTTTTACAGACATCCTGACCTTGATCTACACTAAGGTCTTAAGCTTGTTGCAAGAAAATCCAAATTTTTCACCTTTTTACTTTTATTTTTAGTTTTTATTTAAGAAAACTGTTGCCTAACTTTGATTTATATTCTAAAGACATGTAAAAACCCTAAAGATGGTGATTATTTTCTCCTTAAGGATAAAAGAATCAAAGAAATCTCAGATGAAATTTGAATTAAAACAGCAGGTAGGCTCAGCACTTCAAACTACAACACGGACTTCTTAGCTGGAGTCATGTCAAAAACAGATCTGTGTTTTGTTTGTAGAGTTATGTTACAAGTGAAGACAGAATCACCATGCAGGCTGTGCCACAAAACATCCTGCCCTTCTGGCAGTAGCTGTTTTGAGGGCAAGGAGAGCCAGGTTGACACTCAGAGAGAAACAGATCTTCAGTGATGCTACTAAGGCATTGCTATTGCATAAGGCAGCAGACCTGCTGGAAGAACACACAAAAAAGTTTGTCCAGCATCTTCTGGGCACATGACACAATGCCTGTTGCTACTGCATTAAAATGCACCTGGAGCTTGTGCTGGGGATGAACAGAAAAAGCCTCTTTCATTTCTCCCTTAATGGTTTTGGGGTGCTGCCTGAGTCCATATTACTTTATTTTGCCTGACTATAATAACTGCATTTTGCATGATCTGTGGAGCCGAGGGAACAGGAGGCTCCTTCCCCCTTGCTTCCCTCTTAGCACCTACTACATGACAACAGCTCATAAAATCTGAATCCCTTGCATGGGATTTCTTCTAACTGAAGGGCAATAGCAGTTATGGGCAGATTCATTCCTCTTGCTTAATTTAAGTAGCATTGTATTTCATTGAGTAGCATTAAAATAGTCCATCCAGTAAGACAGATTTCTCATATAATGTGATATTAAATCATAAAGGTTTTGTTTTGTTTTGTTTTGTTTTCCCCTATAAGTATACCAAAGCTCTCTTACAACTCCTTAACAACTTACAAGAGTCACAGAAGATCTTCCTACAGCACTGGATGTCCCTAATATCTTGAAACAATATATTTCAAAGTATTTAAAACATAATAATTAAAATATATAGCGAGAAATAAACAAATGGGATGAACTTCTTAGAAACTCAACCAAATCAATTCTCAGTATGCCGTTTCTTATGGCAAAAAAATATTTTAAAAAAAAAGATAGGTATCTCGTACCAATTAAAACCACTTTTATCTATTGCAGTCAAATGTACTTTTTGATACAGACCTTTTCTTCTCTTTTCAGGTCTGGCACAACAATATTTGTAGTGTCTTTATCAAAGTAAATATTTTACCTCTACTTTCTTCATGCTCAAAAACAGCTACACTCAAAGAAAGTTAAATAATCCACAGAACAGCAACATTTAGGCAATGACAAGAACTTTTCCACTACAACAGGATAAGTTCCTAAAAGTTAAGAGTGGCAGAAATGAATGTACACCAGCAATTTCTGTTGCTCCTGCTCTCCTGCCAAAGATAGAACTGGATGAAAATATCTAGATCTTGAGAGCTTTTCAGTTCAGGAGGCAGCAATTCCAAATTCAAATTCAGACCTTTGTCAAAAAGAGATGTCTAGAACAGATGTCCAACATCAGGCTGATAAACCTGAAATATGAGTTGTAAGCAGGACTGCTAATGCATAATCTGTACCTGACCACTGAATGTCTGGACTCACCTATTCTCTGTATCAGCATAGAGTACCAAGAACAAAATATCCACCTGTGAAACATGAAGTCATGTTTCCCCAAATCAGATCAGTGAGACTGTGATCAGTGATCCAGACTGATGTCTGGAGCATTCCTGCATGTTACACAAGGTGACGCTTTGACCTGTTTGCTGTTAAATAGCTGAAAAACTGTGCAAAGGCGCATATATATGTTCATGTCACCTCTTTTCCAAGTTGTTAATATTATCTCTTAATGCATGGAAGAACCATAAGATGCATGTGACTGTAAATTGGAAGGAGAGAGGTGTCAGTGTAATAACTGTCATCATACAGGTGCAACCTCTGCCATGGAAAAGTTTGAGCATCCAGAAGCATGAAAAACACATCTAGCCCCAGTACCCTTACAGTCCCACCTGAAGTGTGAGAGGTGGTGGACAGCCCTTTCCTTTCACAAAAAAAGAAACAGGTAACATGTAGGTTTGTATAAGCATCATTTGATTAGCTCCTAAACTCCTTAGCCTCTTATAAAATGTTATCAAGTCAGCAGCAAGCTGTAGTATTCCCTGCTTCTCTATGTCTATTGAATGTAGTAGTTTCTTGTATTAAACACAATTTTCAGATTCACTTTTCATCTGTCACATTCCCTTCCTCCCCTCCCCCAATTTTTTTTATAGAAATCATTTTTATTCTCTTAGATCTATAGCATTATTGATTGAGCCTTTAGTGAAATTGTTTTGGGTTTTGCTCTCTTTTATCTTTTTAGTGGTATTTCCCACCAAATTGACTCACAGATGCTAATACTTTGACAACTAAAGAAGCGGGTATGTCAGAGTTGCCATCATGTAGTCAGTTTTTCCAGAGGCAAAAAGGAGTACTTCCCCACCAATTTATTTAACTTTTTGCCTTCCTACCTGCATTTCAAAAGCTATCTTTAAGACTTTTTTATGGACTTGCAGCTCTTAAACATTTGAGAAGCTTCACAAGGATTTAGCCATGCAATTCATATACTCTTTAATAGAAATTATGTGGTTAATTCCCCATACAATCCTTTCAATCCTTTGACTTTTTTTTTTTTTCCTTTTAAACTACAGCGGTGCAATTTGTATTTGCTGAAATGTGGCCAAAGTTCTCTGTTAAACGTCATTTGGGGAATTATGAAACCTCTTTGCACAGTAACTCACTTTTACAGAACTGAGCCCACACTGCTCTTATCTTTCCATATTAGGCTTGATATGTTGTGTCAAGCATTTCAACCTCTAGCTTCCATCATAAGATAAATGACAGCTGTCCCTGAATTAATGGAACATGAGAGCAGATCACTGCCCTGCACCTTCAACCCTATGAAACGTTTAAGTATGCACTCACCTGACCTGACCTTGCTATTTCCACTTTTCCAATTTGTTTTCCGGTGATTGAAAAAAGGTGAGGGAAGAGTTCAGTGCCCATACAGGATTTTCCTATCAAATAAAACTGCTACCCATCAGAAAAATGTCCCTGTCCCTCTAGAAACAACAAGGTATTTTAAGAAAAATGGGGGCTATATATATAAATAAAAAATAGAAAAATAAAATTTAAAAAGAGAGAGAAGTAAGAATCTCTCAACTTCACAGGATTAACTTCATATTCTTTGCCGGCTATATCTAATATTTTTTTTTGTTAAATATCTTCTTCTTGGATACTGTGGCCTCAGTTTTGTTAATCTGGCTAAACCAGGAGGACCTTCATTACGTATAGTACAATAACCCAGCCCAACCCCTCAAAGAAAATAATTATTAATAATAATAATAGAAAATATGGTCCTGAAGAGCTTCTTAAACTGTAGACTGTGAAGAAGCTCAGCCTACTAGCAAGACTTGGAGTAGACTAAACCAGGACTTGTATTTAAAAACAAATGTATGATTTTATCCGAACATCCCATTGTGAAAATAATTACTGTGGAGGTCTTAATTACAATAAACGGGATACCTGTAAGGCAAGAAAATATCAGGTCTCTAAACACTGTAGTCCAGACTGCAGAGTATCCTTTCCAGTATAGTGGAAGCTTCAGCGTCTACATACCACAATCCCCAAAGTTCCCACGTGATACCAGTTTGCACTGATTGTGATGAACAACTGAGTACAGCAGGATTTGTCAACAGTAAGAAGGATGAGAAAGTGAGTATTTCAACACATTCATAAACACAGTTTAAGCAGAAATCTCCATCTCCAAAGCAGAATGAGGGTGATGGGCTAACCTGAGACTCACATTTTTAAAAGGTCAGTCATCCAATTGCTCAGACAAAAAATGTCACAGTACTTAAGTTCCTAATTTTAACACACAGCTGCTACAACAGCTTTCCAAGGTGGGTATTTATGCATTTGACTGACTGGATTTCACATTCTGTTACATCAGTCACATCCCAGTCAACACAACAGAGATAAAGCAAAATAGATGTGGGGTAACAGGTAGAAGAATCAGACTTACAAACTGATTTTTTTGTGAATAAGGTACCTGCCTTACAATCTCCAGGGTTATGATATTTATTGATGGTAAAACAGATATGAATTTTTGTATGTACACTTCTGTGCATGAGCACACAGTATTCTAGACATCTTTTTCATTTTCTAGACATCTTTTTCATTTTGAATTTCATTCTACAGCAATGTAAGGGAAAATATATATATATATAAATAGAGATATAGGCAGAGTAGCAGTATGTGGACAAGGCCAAAATTAAAGCAATCGAAGGATTTCAGACTTCAGTGATCTGAAATTGACATTTTAATAAGCTTCTCTTATGATCTGTAAACAAAATATGAACAGAATCAATGTCTATTGTCTTTATAGCCAGCCTCAGTGGCTGAATACAGAAGAATGACATTTGGCCTCATCAGAATAAGAAAGTGGCTCTGTATGTGCCTCTGGTGCCTGTGCACGCTTGTATACATCTCCTGAGCATTGCCAGTGTACTTCTGAACTGCTGGGAATGTAGAGAGCAGGGAGGTTTCATTTCTGTACACAAGCTAAGGCTTTTTATCTTTCTGTTTGACCATCTGAATGCAAAACAATGCATACTATTCTTATGTGCTGAAGTATGTCATGGCTGCTACATGCAAGTATTCTGTGAGTGAAGCATACTAGCCAGAGCAGAAATACAGTACTGATAATGCTTAAATGGAGATTTCAGACCTATACATGATCAGCTTTTGGAAGAACGCTGTTTATTCAAGTTGTTCATATGACTTTAGCATTATGGCAACTAGTTCACATGATTTGTGGAAACAGTAACTTCGGCAACAGTGCAAACTGCTGCAGCTGCACTGGTTCTAATGAAGCTAAAATTCAAGACCAGGTTCACACACCAGATTCAGACATGACCTGGAAGTCTGTAATGACACTTATATTTAGGATACTATTATTAATACTAGGTGCTGTGCTATCTAAATCACACCAGCAGAGGAAAAAATAAACAGTACAGTAATAGCAGAAAGGCACAGACACAAATTATAAACTGCTTTGCTCCTCAGGTGCACTAACTGCAGCTAAGAATGTGTAGCCTGTTTCTATTTATTTGTAGCCTGAAGGACACCTCAGAAGTTCATAAATGATACTCACACAATCCCCTGAAATGACATTGCTGGGGAATGGCGCCTTAAGTATAAGCTTTGTTTTTTAATAATAATGAAAATACGAGTGTCCACAGCAAACATAAGGATCCTTGTGAAAGGATCCTTGTTCCTGTGAAACACCACAGGAAAGAGTCCAAGGCCCAGCCTAAGGCCTAAGGCCCAAAGAGAAGAACACGGTTGGGAAGAAGGAACCCAATATACTACAACCAGCACTGTCTTTTTCAGGGATCGGGGGCAAAGAGGACTTATACCCAAACCGAGAATTTGTGCGTGTGACTGGACAAAACATACACAACTTCACTTTGGACCATTTTTTTAAATTTTTTGCAGGAATTAGTCACTAGTGTTTGACTCATTACCAGCATATCATAAAAATGCCTGCAGTAATAGTTTATTGGGACCCGCCTCTTGATAGGTACAAATATTAAGGACATCATGTAAACGTGATTCCTCTTTTGAGTTGAACTTGAAAAACAATCTCAGACATTGAGCTGACATTCTCTGGGCAAGGCTGTAGGCCCAGACCCTTCACAGACCTTCGCTACCACTGGCTTCCCATTAGGCCTCTGCTAGAGGGAACAGCGTGGATCAGAGGTTTGCTTTTGGGGTAGAGGAAAGACAGCAGATTCATGTGCGTGCTTAGGCACTGATGTATTTTATCTACAGTTCATGATAGACTTTCACTGGTAGTGGAAGTCTTTTGATCTGCATTTGTGATGCATGTGGCTCGGGCTGTTCACCATGGGCCAGATGTGTTATGACAAGTCTTTTGCAAGCAAGGAATAGATTCTACCTTTATAGAAGAAAGGGAAAAGTAAGTTTCTGTTAACAGGAAAAAGCTTAGAAACCATCATTAGCACTAAGTACTTAAAATCATAAGGGGGGGGGGGGGGAGGGAATTACATTTTATTCTCAAAATTTTCAAGCTATGAGATCTTAAATTTAACTGCAATAAGGTGAAGCATTTAAAGAATGTTAGTGAAAATAAAAGAGTGTATCTGTTTAGATAAATTGTCCATGATTCAGCTTTCCTCTTATTTGGGGGTCTGAGTAAGAACATCTTGTATAACATCTCTTCCCTCGAGGTAAAACATCATAAAACAGCAGCATTTCCACCAAGGAACACCAATCTGTTGTGAGCCAGCAAGATGCCTTTGGAAGGAATACAAGAGTGAAGTTTTGTGAAATGCTATCTTTATTGACTTGTTGCCTATTCTGCAATATTAAATAAAACCTTATTTCCATTTTGCTTTTTTCATCACATTCGAGTGAGTGATTTATTTTTATTTTTTTTTGACAACCTTGCTCTGATTCCTGTGATACTCTCACACTTGGTTTGGCAATGTCAGTCAACTACATTATGTGATCTTTTGACACTGTTACAGACTTCACAGCCTACCAGCAAGTCTCCCCTCCACAACCCGAAAGAGCGTACCTGCTGGTTCAGGAGGCTCTGGTTTGGGTCAAGGGGTCAGGACGTGCCTGTGGGGAAGGGGCAGAAGAAACAGCCGATGAGTAAGAGGTGACTCCAGTTTTTCCCAGCCACCTTTGGCTAGCTGGCACTGCAGGGGCTGTCTGGAATCGTCTCTGCACACCCTGACGCACTACTGCACTTTTGCGTGCTTCTGCACAAAGACACTAGCAGATGAAAAAGCAAGAGGGAGTGCTTCTTGCACCCATTAAGGAATTAACAGGACAAAATCTAGCTCTGTATAATTAGACACTGATACTCATTCACACTACAGTGATCACTATTATTAGCAAGAATAAGCAGCATAGTGGTAGATCCGCAAGCAATCCTTTTTGTCCAAAGGCTCTCGGTTGTAGCAGCCAGCTGCCTCTGTGCACCCGCGCACTTCGAATAGTGGGTCAGTGTTGCTGATGAGCCTTCAGGTGTACAAAAGGATCAGACAAGCAGTTTGCTCACCAACAGGGGTAACATTTATTTTCTTCATGGTATTGCTGCTGTTTTGTAAGGCATAGCAGCAACTAAGGAAACCTTCTGCCAGTGCCAACTTAAGTAAACAGAACATTTGGGGAGTAGGAAGGGAAATTTCAGAAAGAGCCAGAAGTTCTTCCTCAAGGAGACACAGTACATATCCATAAGCTCAATACATCCTTCTAGAAGGTGTGACTGGGAAAAAGAGTGCAGAAGTGCTCTGCAGAGGTATGCTAAAAAAATACCACCTGTGGAAGGCCACAAGCAGCACAATAGGTAAGACAGAATCCATCCACTGGAAGTGGAGATGGATATAATGAATTACCATTTATACAGACATTGAGGATAGATTGCTAGCTTTGATACCCATACACCAGTTGTGGGCTGGATTTCATTTCAGCAGTGTATCACTGCTATCCAAACAGTCACTGTAGGCATGAAATTACCTGAAAGACTCATCTACAAAGTGATTCCAATGCAGAGAGCTGCCTAAGAGACTTATTATACTGTAATAATATAAATATGTAAACATTACACACTAGGAGTCTTATTGATCCTTGCTACCAAACATGACATCATTATTAATAAAAGTGTAATGGGAGAGTTATAAATATGCAAAATAATAGCATATTAACCTAAATAGCACCAACAAATTGTACAGCTTAGCATAAAATTGAAAACCACTAACCAAACACTGTGTGGTTTGCTCATACTAGGAGCAGTAAGGAATCATGCATAATGCAACAGTGCAACTGCTAACAACAGCCTCATGAAGATAATTTAAGCTAGAGCTGGACAGGCTCCAGGAAATCTGCCTAGAGAGTAAATGCAGAGCTTTTCTTCTCTTTTTAAGTGAAAGAGCTCTGAGTTGTTTAGCTCGCTGTCCCAGGTGAGTCTTATTAGAAGGCAAATGATCATTTCAAAAGTTAAGAAAGAGATAAACAGCTCATAAATAATACATATATATATATGTGTGTATATGAAAAAATCTAGATGAGTCCAGACACCTTGGAACAAAGAAAAGAAAGGAAGAAAAATGAGGAAAAAGAATAGACAGTCTGTTGCCAAATGTTATTCATTAAATAAAAACCATTACACTGCAGAAAAGAGCCCACAGAATGTCAGACAACATAGCAAAGGGAGTTTAGACTGTAAGTCATTCAAAGCTGCCATTATACCTTATGTCCTGCTAAATACTGAGTATTTACGACCTATATAAATAACATTATTAGTATAAAAGCATTGCTTATAATAATTAGGAAGAGACTTCACTAATGAGAGCAGAGAGCATGCCATGGTTCAATCAGAAATAATAGGCTTAATGCAGAAATTACTAGTACAGGTTCTTTGCCCTATGTTATGCAAGAGTTCAGGCTATCACCCCTGAATGGTCTCTTCTGTCCTTAGAACCTGCAAATCTCAGGTATTTCAGCTGCTAAAGTTTTTTCCTCACTTTACATCTTTTCTTTCCTTTTTGCAATGGGATGAGTGGTTCTTAAAAATGAAAATAATAATAAAAACATTAAAATAGCATTAATTTTGACAAGGACCAAGGGAGTCAAGGTCCATATGGAGAATCTGAGTCCCTGTCTTGGGACAGCACCCACAGCAGGGCTGTGGTGCCACATACCTGGGACATCCAACCAAATGTGGGAACAACCTGCCATCAGTGGCAGAACTGGCAGTATCTCTCCATTTTATTTGTCAACTTTAAGGCCTCAGGCAGCATATTTATATATATATATATATTTTATCTACATCCAAAGCATACTTGCTGAAATTTCTGTTGAATAAGAAATATGAGAGGAAGATTGGGCCTAGCTGTGTGCAAACAACAGAAACACACGCTAAAGACCAACCTAAATATCTTGCAAATCACAGTTCCTGTATTTTGGCCACCTTTAATCCTAATCAGATTCTCAATAAATTCTTAAAGTTTCTATTATTTGCTAACTCCAAATTACCTAACAACACTTGAAAGGTTCATAAACCTTTCACTGAAACAGGGCTGAATATGAAGTTTGTAATGTTCCAAGCCAGATAAGATCTGTGTGACTTCATAATAAAATAACAATGATTAAAAGTTAATTAGCACTTTTCTTCTTCAACCCACTGTTAAAACTTCAACAAGTGATGTTTAATTGTTGTTCCTGTGATGTTTAAATGTCGGTGAGCCACCTGAAAAGCAAATTCCTGTTAATTCACAATCATTCTCTTAATGCCTTGAATTCCTACTGTTCAATATTATTTTTGCTACATGCAATGTTTGTAACTTTTATGATTTTATTATGAGTCTTGCAGTATTTGGGGTTTATGCTACATCCCTAATAGCTAAATCTGTAGACACCCCAGATTTTTTCAAGAAAAAAAAAAAAAAAAAAAAAAAATCAGTTTCCTAGCAGTACCTGAATGTTAGGGATTGTTCAGAACATTCAAACAATACACTATATATACTGGTTTTTTTTGGTAGCTCCCAGTGTAAAGCACTCCAGAAATCTGATTTTAAATACACATACGTTGGTGTATTACACCAATACACATACATTGGTGTAAATACACATACATTGGTGTATGTGTATGTGTACCTCACCTTGCCAGAGCATACAGACTGCTAGCACTGAAAGAGTAAGCTAAAGAGGAGACACAGAGATGTGAAATAATTGAACCTAAGAACCTAGCTAGATCAATGAGGCATAAGGCTAAGTTCTTCTCATTCTGAATCTAAAGTCCTGTTTTTGTTTTTGTTTTTGTTCTGTTTTTGTTTGTTTGTTTGTTTGTTTTGGAGAAACCACTACTTTTAGTTTATTATATTAATTTCATACTGGCACAATAAGGACAAAAATGCTGCCACTACACATTATTTGAGCCTAGAGAGATCTTTTAGTTAAAAGTTAGTTCTGTCACTTTGGCTTCCTCCCAACTGGTGATTCAGAAATGAAACTGCTTTCAGAGAGAAGTTCACAGGCACAAGGCAATATCCTCAGCTGCAAGAATGTTTGGTGGTTTTGGCTGTTTAATTATTTGCATTCCTCCCAACGTTCTTAGTGAAGGTGGAGAAGAAAGGAGAAGGAACATATTACAGATCCTAAGTGTTCCTGTTTAGCTTTACACAAATTACCATGGGTGTCTTAAGTTGGTGTGCGGCTTTTATTCATAATATCCCTTACCCGATCTTTTCTTAAAGTTCACATCATGCATCAGTTGTGTTTCTGGGAAAATGGCACTGATTTTGAAAGACTGGAACAGTCTTACAGAAGGGACTAGGTAAGTGCATAAAAATATAAATAAAAATAGGAGGAGTGAAGAAATAAAAGTTCTTCTTTATCCTTCTTAGAGGAAGAACCAAGTAATATTCAGTGACAGGTAAAGGAATAAGCCATGAATATATAACACATATGTGACAGTACATAAATAACCTCTGGTACTTATTGCTGAAGGAGATCATTGGATATCAAGAATAAATCGGGATTCAAAGAGGGATTATACTTTCCCACAGATAATGGCAATATTTGCTGTTCCACCAAGGTGAAAAAGCTATACTGCTCTCTAACACCTGTCTGGGGCATCTGCAAGCCCAGTGCACCCTCCTTTCTGTCCATGGCCCATTCACATGCCTGTTTTGCAGATGACTGCATTGCCTTTAAACAACTTACTGAAAATACCAACTGGCATAAAATCTACTGCCTGTACCTTGGTTCCTGGATCATGCCACACTGAAGAAGACCCTCAGCACCCCTGCCCCTGATAAAGCATGTCAGCTCAGGCTGTCACCTGTCAGTCTCAGCCACTAGACATTTACAGGTTTGCCTTCAGGAAGCCACCACAGCAAGCATACACCAAGGAGTTTGGAGGGAATGGGATCAAATACATATGAGGGCAAAAAGCATTAAGGAATTGAGCAGGAACTCCTGCAGAAACAGGTACTTTTGCTTTGCTGACTTTTTGCGCTTTCACAGCAGTACAAGGCATAGGACACTGCAGAAATAAATAACCAGACAAGGAGGTGTCCATCTGACCTGGGATTACCATCCCGCTTCCAAATGTGACTGTGACATTTGACAGAAAAACACATTATACTTTCTCTGTTAAATAATTGCAGCTCGTAGGTTCTAATGTCCTCCAGAGTGCCTAGCAAGACCACGATACAAGAGCACAGCATGCTTTTCTCCATGGGCTGACAGTATACCAGGAAGATCACACTATCAGGATGTAAGGGTGCATTTTTTGCACAAAGGGACCACAATGACTTCACTTTTTCTCCACCGGCTTTCCCACATAATGTAACATAGCCTGTTTGTCATGCTTACCACATCTCAGATAGGGACTGTACGCTACCTACAACATTTTAAACAGTAACTTTGGTAGAATTGCTCATTTCCTTTAATTCATAGGAAATTGCCATCAAGCAAGTCAGCATTGTAAGACAGTGAGATTTTTGTCTTGCAAACAATAGAGATGTAACTCATCATGCTATTGCAATTTCTATTTAAGGAAATCTAATCTGAAAAAGATTGACAACATATGCTTGCTAATACAGCTAATGGCCCCATATAGATAAACAAACATATATATATATACATATAAATACATATCTATGTATATATAATCTCATAACTGTGATTCCCTTCTGTGCTTTTAACAAATGCATGTCTTTGAAAGGGCAGAGCGGCTTTTGTTAAAACAAGGATTTCAAGATTAGACAGTGCAGCATTGTGCTGCTTTGAAGCCCCCCAACAAGAGTAGAAAACATACATTCATATATTATTCTGTGTCACAGAGTTTATCTTCTCGGATTTCAGAGCATAAAAGGAACAGTTTGCAATAGGCACAGTTAACCTTCAGCATCTGATCAAACATGAATGCTGCAGATATTTAGGGCTAAATCTTACAAAAGATTTCAGCAGGAGTTTCAGTCATAACTCTAAGAGACATTAAATCCTGCATTTTAAACACACTCTTAATTCTCATTTTGATATTTGTTTTCTGCTCTAACAAAGACTTTTGTGCATAACATGAAAAAAAGTTTTTGTTTTGTTTTGTTTTCCCCCTTAGTTTAACTACCTGGGTTGCAGCAGAATCTGTGATGTCTTGGTCCAACCTTAAACACTGCTTACACACAAAACTTAACAGGCATAGTTTTTCACATAACCTTACACACATAACTGTGCAAACACAAGAGCCAGACGTGGCTCTCCAGCGAGGCTTGTTTGTGAACAGTGGAGAGAGTGGCTAAAGAAACATCTGAGCAAAGAACATACTCCAAGTGAGAGAAATTTATTTTCTGTATATTTGCTTGGCTAAATTGTTATTAAGAAAATGTATAAGTACTATGCATTTCTCTTGGAATGATCATTTTATTTTGTTTTGTAAACACATGAGATTTATCATGAATGATGTCAGGGAAAGTATAAACCACAGCCTGTGGTGAAGCATTTATTTTCTTTCTGCAATCAAAATTTTAAAACAACACTTCCAAAGAAGAAGAGTAAAAATAACACTAGCAACATTTTACATGTCAACTATGCATGCTAAATACAGTGCAAAACCTTTCAAGCCTCTTGCAAAAACAACATTGCTGTAAACAGACAGTCATTAGTGCTGTAACTATGGTTTTGCACACGAAAAGGTACTCTAACCAGATGGGACTTCTTTTCAGTATAAATTGAGTATCAACCTTTGTTTACAGTCTTTGAACCTGGCGATGATCAAGAGAGCTGATCCTTACTGCAGCAGGATCTGATGCTCTGGGGCTGATATCAAGAAGGGAAGGGACTACATCTCTTCTGTTAATGGTATCTAGAAAGTGGTAAAAGGGATCAAAAAAAAAAAAAAAAAAAAAAAAAGGAAGACCACACGCCTTCCTCCACCTCTGCCATTGCATCATGTAAGGGAAGAGCAAGAGGTCTGTCCTGTGGCTTAAAGGACCCACAAATGGGTCCTTTAAGACTGACAATTAAAGCCCAATCAAGACTGTACTAGCATTGCTGCTAACTGATGTCCAGAGAGACAATCTGCCAGCTGTGAACTTGCCTTTGCACTCTTGCTCTGTTCCTCTCCTCTGCCTCTCAGCAATGCAATTTACCCCCAAATGCTGCAGTAAATCAGGACATAAGCAGACCCCCCGTGGTCCCACTGTGACAGACAGGCTTGTTCTTCAGTCTGTGCACTATGGAGCAATGAAAGCTGACAGGGGAAAGTTCACGTATGCTCACACATAATCCTATCAATTTTACTGGTGGTACTCACTACTCTTTACCCTTACTATTCTGTCTTTCGGAGCTTGCTGAAGAGCCTATTTGGAAAACAAGCTATCTCCTCACCCATTCCCATATTACTTCCCCCTCTTGCCCTGCGCCTTCTTGGGCTTCCCCACTTCCCCACTTCCACTTCTAACTCTCACACCAGCTCCAGTGCTGCTCTCAGTACAAGCCTCCTCTGAAATTCATCATTGATTGGTTCAAAGAATCCATCTCAGAGAGACTGCAGTACATGTTCCTTATGCATTGGTACAGAGCATTACGGACAAAGGCATATTGTACAGTAACGTGATTGTTTTTGTTCCCCCATTTATATCTGAACAAAAACTGGAAATTAGCTTTCAGATCATTTCTCTTCTGCCTTTTGCAAGCTGGCTTTTCAATATTTCTAGAGGACTCTTGAACACCTTACAGACACCTGAGTCTTGAGATCTGAGAGTTTTAGTGCTGCAGCAACATTTGGCACACAGTTTATTGCATGCTTACAAAGTCAGAGGCATACAGCCCTGAGCTCCTCTTCCCCACAGTCTGGACCAGCTAGACCTGAGGTATTGCCCATGTGCAAGTCCCATTGCTGCTTGAGGATGAGGCCAGCAAATGCACCAGGCAGAGCAGGAGCAATGCTGCTCCACAGGGAAGGATGAGCTGGCAGCAAAGGGAGATCACAGCACAGGCAGTGCTTTTGCCACCCCAGCACCTGGCAATGGAGACAGCAATGGGTGGCCCTGGACTGGGCTGAACTGGGGATCCTGGGCCACAAGTAGGGCAGGAGAGGAGCTGGGGGAGTGGGACAGGGCCAGCGAGGGCTGATGGTTCCCTCAGGACCATGACTAAGTGCTCTGGTTCTCTGTGGGGCAGCCTTAGAGAGCTCTCTGAGGGTCACGGCAATTTGGCCACAGCATCTCCAGACCAGAACAGCTGGAAGGATTTGTACCTGCCAGCAGCCACCCTCCTACACAGCATAGCCTTCCTCGTGCAGGACAAGGAACACGCACATGCACTGCTGGCCCTACCCATAGGCCAGAACACATCTCTCACGATCAGTTCAGGGGCAAAACATGGTTTTAGAGAGCTATTATGCCTAATCTGCTAGCCCCTTTCCTACCTGTGGGATGAGGTTGTCTTTTCCCAGCTGATTTCAGCTTTGGTTTGTGCCAGTTCAGCCGTGCTGGCCGTGTAGAGTGGCCATGATCGATTCAAATTTTGCATCTGCTCCTCTTTCCTCTTTGCCTACTTTCTGAATCATGAAGACAGTCACATGAACTTACTTACCTTCATGTCTAGACTGAAATTAAGCACGAGTATGTGCTTTATTCACCTCATTGCCTCTGCCTGCCAGCAAGGCTTTACTTACAGGTAATTGAACCATATCCACAAACCCTATGATGCCACTGGCAAACCAGGAGGGGGCAAACTCACTCTCTCACGCCCTCATGCTCCAGAAAGTCAGCAAGGCATCCACAGCCACATGTATGCAGCTCTCAAGCCCTAGACTCCTTGAAAGAGATTTGTGTCCTTTATTCAGCAACCTCAGTGGCTAGTAGGCTGTTGTGCCATCAATACCGGTCACGCGTTAGATAAATTAGCCATCTACATGGGCACAGAAACTGCACCGCAAATGCACACTCAGTACATCATCATTCCCGTAATAACACATTAGCATTCCCCTTTGAGCAGTAGTCTGTGCTATCCCCATTTTTCATATCACACATCCTCTTTTGTAACACCTGAAAGCATTTCTTTACTGCCGGGAAAAAATAAAAGACATCAGTATTACAATGCATACTTATTTTCAGGCACCTGCACAATCTGATGTTTTGACATTAAAAGTCTCTGGCAATCAGTTAGTCATTTCACAAAGACTGAATCAGCGCGCTGTCAAAGATTTATTGTTTTAAGTCCTTCCTATCAGACATCCATTCACTTTGCCAAGCAGTGTCTTTTAATAATTCTGCTCAGACTCTCAGCACTGCTGCTGTCACTGCTGTTCTTGCACTGTAAGTACAATCAATAGCTGGATGGACAAAAATTAAATCATTTAATGGATTCTGGTTGAGTTGATTTAGGTCACAGGGTTGCCCAATGCTTCTGGCAGCCAATGTTATTTCATATTCCTGTATTGTCATAACAATGAATGTTTCCACTTGGTTGCTATCCTGTGTCATGTCAGAGCAGAAGATGTGGGCTGGCTAGATAATTGTGTGGAGTCATGAGAGAAGCCTCTGATACACCTGGTCAAAAACACATAGGTTTGGGTTGTTCTATTTTTTTTTTATTTTTTCCTTCTTGGTTACTGCAACTGGCAGTCAGAAATGTTTCTCTAACCATGCTCCTTCTTTCTTTCTCAGGAGAGGACCATGCCTGTTCTACAAGCTTGCACATTCTCACTTTCTCAATATGAGCCCTGCTATAAAATATAATCCTACGATAGAGTACATGGGCCTTAATTTCTATGCCTTAGCTCATATGGAAAAGACACCATTTGCCAGCAACTGGCTCTACTATGGTGAAAGGAAAGGCTGCAACAAATTTTCTCTTGATATTAGTAAAAATGGAATCATAACCCTGAAGTCATAAGCAGAATTGTTAAGCAGTCATAAGCAGGGTGTTGAAATAGAGATGCCCGGAGCTTATTGCTGGAATTTAATTGCTGGAAGTCAGAACAGGACCATTTCCAGCCATGTGTAAATTCACAGGAGCATCCCTGTGACTGCTCTAAATTAATCAATAGATAAAATTAACCTTTTTTCCAGCTGTTGGCTTAGCAGAATACAATTTAAAGGCACTTTTGATTATCCTTTATCTTATCATATTGCCCCCTGGTGAAACCAAAGAACTATATACCCCTCTATTGTCTTGTAAAGAAAAACAATCAAACACACACAAAACAAAACAAAACAAAACTAACAAACAAAAAAGGACAACACTGAGATATGAAGAATCTGACTGGTAGTAGGTTTTATGGATTTTATCAAGATAATAAATATATGTCCATTAATATATTAATATGCTGAGAGCTCTTGATCTGAATGGAATGTGGGGAAAATTCCATGTGACTACAGAGGGCCATAAGCAGAGCACCCAGAAGCTGCTTTTCAACACATTCCCTAAGCATGAGTCTGGTAGAACAAGTAACAGCTGCTCTACATTGCTATGAAGTCTGTGGGAAGCTAAGGTGGAAACACCTGAGAAAGTTTTTGTGGTGGATAAAAGAATTTAAACACATAGTCTAAGCCAATGAGAGATGAATCCAGCTGAGAGTGTGCTAAATATTATGGTCTACTGCAGAAATATGTAATTGTAAGCGGGCTTATTACACTATGTATAATCAGGGATTTTTTTTTTTTACAATGTTTTATTTACTTGGTAGCATGCAACGGTTTGCAGTTAATAGGCATTTTAATCTGTTTTTAATTGGCATGTTATACTTCTGAATCAGGAATAAAAGGAATTAATAAATGTTACAAAAATTGGATTGAATATAAGATAAATTAGAACAGAGCCATTATAGTCCTTTGAGTAAGTATTTATAAATTAAATTATAAATATATTTGAAATGTTAATCATTTACCCAACAGGCTATAACAGCTTGCAGTGCACCATTACAATTTGTCTTGTATATCCACATTCAGACATGGAATATAAGTGTGAGGAAAAAAAAAAAAAAAAAAAAAAAAAAGAGCACTCTTTGTGGGTAGTCATAGCTATTGCAGAACTGCATTCACTCTGTTTGATCATTTCAGAATATACTCTATCCCTAAACAGAGGAAAACACCAAGAAAATCTGAAATTGTCTAATTCAATTTCCTTTTAAAAACACATTCCTTGCATAACTTATGAAGACAACTTAAAAATGCCAGATTAGATCACGGTCAATAGAAGAGGCCAAAAGTACTCAGTGATGTAATGCTCTATATATCTTACATGCATCTCCCTTATTACCAGCTCCCCTGAGTGCAGTTGTCGAATCTGCCTATCCTCACGGAGCATTTATGAGCCACAGAAGTGTCACTCCCCACAATGTACACGCAGGAAATAATGATCTACAGGATGAGTTCCATTAGTAATTAAATCAGCTAAATCTCTCCACCACCACATTTTGGATGCCGTTTGGATACCGTTTGGATACCGTTTGAAACGGTTTCCCTCAAAGTGCTCACTCAGTTTTCACCTTACCACAAAAGTCCCCCTGCTATTGTTATGCTTCTACCTGGAGGAGGATCCCTGGGCAGTCGGTGAGGTCTGCTCTTGGCGTGGACAGCCCAAACAGCGGCCCCTGGAGCAGCTCAGTTGTGGCATGGGCCCAAAAGCAATGGACCACCTGTTTGTTGTGGTCTGCCCTATGCAGACAAGGCAGAAATAATTCTCTACTGGCTCCATGATGCTGGTCCTTGATCACCTGAGGCAGGGACTAAGTTAATGCTTTAATGCCTTGATCCTGATGCAACAAAAAGGACAGCAGATATGAAACCATTAACAGTGGACAACAAGGGGAAAAGGTTTTGTCCTTGAGTGTTACCAGCTGCAGTAGTTTTATTGAGAGACTCTTGATAGTTGATGCTACACACTGCTGACCACATGATGAAGTCTTCTTACATAACATCCGGGGTGATGTGGTTACAGAGATAATCACACAAACACAAATCCCAAAGGTTTTTTTTTTTATTTGTTTGTTTGCTTTTTAAACAAGACACAGAACTGCATGCACCTGGCTTTTAAAGCAAACACGTGATTTGTTTAGAAACTAATTACTTGCATTGCTATTTCATGGCATCCTTTCTGTTGACAGATTTTCTGTATACCATTAGGACTTTGATAAAAGCTAGCAAACAGAACAAGTCACAGTTCCTCTACTGACTGCTGTTTACCAAAATGAGGACCACCTCTCACTGCTTTGATACCAATAAGACAGTAAATGGCAATTACTTTATCTCTTGGTATTGTATGAAGATATTCCTCCTGTTCAGGCCAAGAATTTGGATAAGCTCAGAAGCTGAGATATAGAAAGGGTCAGATGCATGAAATGACACCTGCTAGCAAGCATCATTTTAGGCTTTCAATGTCAAAACAGAAACCCTGAGAGTGCTTCTTCATTTTCCAGCTATCCCTAGAACTAGTTACAATTCAAAACTATCTAATTTGTTATTGATACAGATCCATAGGTGTCTGCAGCGAGACACACCTTGAATCTGTTGAGAGCATCCCAGCACTCAGTCTATGCTACTCACATTTGCAGTGAGATTTGCCTGTCTCACATGCCAAGCTTAATTTTGGATCTGAATGACTGCTGCACCAGGGCTCTCAAGGACCACGGCTGCAGACTATGGTGTGCACTCCTCATTCTTTCTCTCTGATCACTCTGCAGCAGGTGTCCAGCAGGTGAAGGACAGAGCTGATGTCCACCTCTAGGTGAGGAGATGGACCACCCATCTCTTGCACAGTGCCCTAGCTACTAGGACACAGACCATGCAACATGTATGAGAATATACGAGAGAGACTCTCCCCTCGTATGCAATAACTATATTTAACAGGAAGGAAGGGGGAAAGCAAGAGAAACTGACATCCAGGCCTTGCTGCACTGAATGCTTAACATAAAAATCCCCAGAGCAGAAACTGGAAATAATCTTCCCCCTTGTGCTGAGATCCCCCATCACTAGGGCTGGTAATATCCAGATCAACAGGCAGGCTCGTTGCGCCATACTACACTGAAGTGTGCCAATAGGACAGAATGAAAATTTTGCTTCTGCTGCATCACACTGCTACTAGTAGTATTATTCTGATGGGTTCAACTCCCCTCAGGCAGTGGGAGAATCTAAAGCTTGGTCTATGGCACTTAAAGACAGTACACTACTTGACATGCTGTGGTCTTAAGAAGACACGCTGCTCCTGCTCTGTTAACGATGGTTAACACACAGCCTGTTTTTGAGAACATCTGTGCAATCAAAACCCTGTGCTTGAGAAATTACAAGACACTAACCAGGTAACCAGGCCTGAGAAAAAGTGCCAGGCCACTCTCTGAGGTCAAGACAAAGCACTTATGCACAGGCTGCAGAGCAAACGTGAGTTGTACTGGCAGAAATCTTGGTTTCTATGTTATTTAGATACCTCCAATTGTTTATTGAGAAGCTGCAATTGTTTATGAGAAGCTAGACTTTGGATCTGGGAGCCTTACACTGGCATTTTTGGAAGCAAAGATTCTTTACAAGTCACCCATAAGTGACAGTGGTTTCCACTAAAAAGCACTAAACCACCAGCCTCCCTCTGAGAATCATGCCCTAAGGCAATAAACAGTCTTTAAATTCCTTCCTACCCCTGAGCCTCCCAGGGGTACAATGCAATTATTTACAAAGTCAATTTGCCTGTGACAGGGAGGATTTCTTTCTATATATACATCCCTTTTAACTCCCAGCTCCACTCTGCTGCCTTTCTTCAGGACTTGTGCCTTTCTTCACTCTGCTGCCTAACAATATACATCAGGCATATTTAAGTTTACCATTTCCCATGGGGAACTCTTGCAATTAACTTGCTGTCCTGGTGTATGGATGAGTAAATTGGAAATGCGCGAACAGTTGATTTGTATTTATGGTGAGCAACTCCTGTGAAACTTAATATATATATATATATATTACAAGCAAGGAAAAAAAAAAAAAAAAAGAAAAGAAAGCCCATTTTAATACAAAAGATATATTTTTAGATGTCAAATTATGCCTTAGGCCAGTCTTCAGATTGCATTCACTAGTGTAACTCAACTCAAGTTTTTACCAGATTGTGTCTTCAGAGGAAGGAATTGCTTCAATTTTCCCTACCTGTAGATTCAGGGTTCTGTTTACACTACACACATTTTAAAGAGTCATATCCAGGAATCTAGCTTTGTATTATTAGGTGTTTTAGGGTTGAGGGTTTTTTTTTTCCTGTCATGAAACAGAAAAGGTAGCAAAAGAAACGTCAAGGTTTCTATTTTTGTAATTGTTATTATATTTCCAATATATGTGATGTTGATTTGGCAGAGGTTGATCATTGTCCTTCTGCCTTTTGCTGTATTTAACAGATTCCAGCTGATGGAAACTTTCACGTCCAGTCTTACTGTCAGTTCAGCAGCTCCAAAACTCAAGATGCAAGATTTCTGTTTCCTTAGAAGGTTGCATGCTGTGCTTCTAATAGAAATACCTCTCTCTTGCTCACCCTGACAGGAGTATTTAAATGCATCCATCACTGACAAAGCTCAAATCAAATCAGATATTAATCAAAGGCTTCAATTTTTCTCTTTTCTTTTAATTTGAAAGAGCTGCAACAATAGAATAAATTCAGCAAGAGAAAAGTCAGTCCTGTTGAAGAAAATGCACATGAAAACTACTGGAGATGTTTTTGCCAAAGGCAGTGCCCACATCACTCTCTTCTACCCCATTATTTCTCTTACCTTCCTTCATTGCGTGGAATTAATTTGAGGCTCAGAAGGGCTGGCCCAGGGGCCATGTAATTTCCTGGCTTTTATGGGAGAACTCTTGAGAGAGCACCAGTGGCTCAACACCTAAACTTGACCCAGAAAAAGACTGCAAAAGCCATACTCATAGAAAACAGATCCAGTTTTGAACCTCAAAAAGCTTCTGCAGGTCACTGGAGCAATTATGAACATTAGCCTCTCTAGCAGGTGAAGCTACAAGGTAATGTTGTGTCTCATCCCTAAAATGTAAAGTAGTTCTCTCTCAGTCCCCTGTACCCACACAGAGTACCAGCTCTTGGACTGACATGACACAAGTAGCTCTCCCTGACAAGGAACGACTCTGAAAGGCTCTGTCTTAACTCTCTTGTCCTCACAGGGTGAAATAATGGAGAGTGATAGAATGAATGCCTACATATACATACATATACACTCACTCCCAATTTTTGTTGGTTGACATCAAGAAATTCTTCCTAAAAGAACATTTTACTTTATCCCATAACTTGGACAAGAAGGCAACACTACTCATGGGAAGGATGCAGCTTTTGATACCCATTATTTTTTCATCTAATCAGGGACAGAAAAGAACATGTCAGTGCCAGTGGCAGAAAACTAAAATGCCCCACCCCCACCGCCGCAAACATGAGCACTGATGAGGTGGTGAATGCTCCAGCCCCACATAAAAGACCCCACTGAGACAATTTTGCTTGGAAGATCATCTGAGAGTGAAGAAAGGCACCCACACAGGTTTTTCTCTCCCACATTTCTTCTGGGGCGCTATGGAATTGCATTTCACACTTTCGCTTCGCATAAGCTGTTCAGCATCCCTGCCTACTTCTACCAATAGTTCAGTTTCCTTCTGTGTAAAGTGATATACATTATATTTTATTGTTCATACAGGATTCAAGACTAGAGGCTTTATATTAGACTATGTAGGAAACCCTCTGCTTATATCAATCAACGTAGTTCCTTTGAAATCAAAGAGCAAAATCATTTACTGGTTGAATAACCAGCCATAATTGAAGTTTGCATGTAAAACATAGTGCTCATATGCAGTGGAGCAGTTTTAAGTATAAATATGATCTGAGGGAAAAAGATGGATAACTTTTAAAACGTTTATAGCTAAAGATCTACAGCTTTCTTGTACTTACTTTCTCTTCCATTTCACTATACGCAGTGAGATAGGTAAGTACTGTATCTGGCACAAGGCTTTCTGGCCAAGTGAGTGACAGAAGTCCAAAGCTCTGTCTAGAATTGTTTCCTGGCAAACCTTAGAAAAGATTTCAGGCAGGTCTTGATGTCAGGCAGGTCTTGATGTTCAGATTACAAGAGGAAACTGTAAAGATGGGCACTTCTTATTTTTTGAAGCAAAATTTTGAAGTGAAAGCAACATAATTTGGTGATTAGGATCTTGTTTATTCAGGTCGGAGATTCAAGTTTCAGCTACAAAAAATATTTCCCATGCAAAAACAATGCAGAAAAAAAGAAACACAGGAAAGGAAGTATACAGTCTAGATTCACATTCAGGGTATTAAAAATAACGCATATTCTCATAGAACTTGACAAACTTTTTTTCCTGGAGTAAAACATGTCATGTCAGACTGGTCATCTCTGAAAAGTCTTCACTGTTCTCCCCAAGGATCACTTGCCCTTCAGCTCCTAGCCAGAAAACAACAGTTACCCTCCAGATATTCCTCTCATGGGAAAGCATATTTTTAGTTGGGTTTTAGCAGAACCAGCACCACATGCTCAACCATCTCTTTGCCCTTAAAATCAAGAAAGATGCAAGAATCTAGTTCACAGTTTCCACATTTCTATGGCAAAAGGAGGAGAAACATCTTGCATGAAAAAGCCCTTGCGCATTCAACTACTTTCCCAGTAAAAATGCACCATGAGAAGCTAAAGCAGTTAATTCCCACCTCCAGCTTTGCAAGGACACCTAAACAGAAGTACAGGGTGGTGGGACAGGTAGATGGGGTGCTGGGTGAGGCAAAGGCTGCCAAAATGTGCTGGGTGAGGAAAAGGCTAAGGAGAAGTTGTGGCAGCAGCAGTCATCAGCTGGTGATGAGCTTGAAAAGACATGGAAAACTGCCTTTTTTTTTTTAAGTGATGCTCTGTTCCAAAGAAGTTGCTGTATGTTATCTCAAAGATAAGACTAATGATCTATTGCACATACAAAACACCAGACACCGCCTCTCACTAATCTCACACTTCTGTGTGAGGCACGGGTTGGTACCTCCACACTGGCTGCACAAGTCTAAACTTACTAGGGGTGGGGGCCGTGCTCTTCTTCCTGGGACAGCCTGAGACAGGAGGGGTTGGTATGTCAGCCCATGGAGTCTTGAGGAGAAGAAGCTGTTGTGCCAGTGACATTCACTCAGCGCTGTCAGTACTGTGCCAAGGATTGCCCCTTCAGCTCCTCCTGCCAAGCTGTACTCACTGGCATCTGTTGAGGGATACCAGCGTGGCTGTTTTGGCATGACCATAATGCAAGAACCCCTATGAGTACCCCTAACCAGTCCTTTTTTTTGCACTGGTCCTATTCCAGTTTCCAAAGTACTTTCTCAGCCTCGGCGATGTGTTTCAAGACAGCCACGCTTCACTGAAAAACACTGTAAACAAATATTCATGTTGATGTAGGATGACATCCTCAAGATGATATATAAGGGATATAACCAATATCCAAGCATAATTTTTGTATTTTCTTAGTGCAAAACAGCTACCCCCTTTCCTCAGCCCCTTTCTTCTCATTCATCCTTTTCCACATCAAATGCACAAATTTATCATTGACTGTTCTTCAGGGAATTAAAGCTTCCAGCAAAGCACTGCAGTGACAGGCACAGTGTGCTGAGACATTCTAAGATTTCCCAAAATGGCAGTGATGAGGACATTTTTAAAGGAGGGATGTGACCTGTGAGAGGAAACATGCCAGACTGCAATTTGCTACAGCACTGAAGGGCCACTAAAAGTGCAACTCTCACCTTTCTTCTCATTATTTTTAGATTCAAATGAACCCAAGACAAAGACTGCATGATTAACGCTGAAGCCTTTTAGTGACAGTACATTGCTGAAAAATTTGTATGATGTCCTAAGGGTGTCTCTCTTTTAATTAAACAGGGACTCAAGAGCTGTTTGGGCAGGATAAAAATAATAATAATAAAATAATAAAAAAAAAAAAGGCTAAGAAACCCCATCTGCATAGACTTTGAAGAAAGACACCTATCACACTATCACAAGACAAGGTTCCCTTGGAACACGGTATAAATGTGTTTCCAATTACAGAGCCAACAAATTAACAGAAATTATGCAATTACATTTAATTTTATTTTGTTTTTTCTGTCCTCTCAGGAAAATTAAAAACAATTCAGAGTGCTCAATTCAGAGAGCTCCTGTGAAACAATACATGACAGATTTATATGCTCTGTATTGGGCCTGAGTCTTCAAATCTACAGAGTAAACACCTCCTTACACAGGATTTGATGAATCAAGTGTGCACACTTTGTAAATCCAATTAGACTTTCACCCTCTAGAACAGTTTTCCCTTTTTCCTTTCCTTTTTTTTTTCCCTCTTTTTTTTTTTTTTTTATAAGAAGATCTGGAAAAAACTTCCTAGTGGAATGCATTGGTCATTAGAAGAGACTCTTAAATGAGTTTTGTATGAGTGATAGTCAAGTGACTTTGCTGTTACTAAAGCTGGAATGTGCGTGAGAGATCTATAGAAATACATGTTTGGGGATGATCAGTCGATTAAGCAATCTCGTTGTTCAAACACTGCTAAGTGCCTTGCAGTTATGAGATTTTAAACATCAATACTATTTTAAAAAGTCAGTATATTACTTTCTCCTCTGGAAGTTTATTGCAGTCTATCTTCAGAGGAATTAGAGGACTCCTGCTGAGCAGTAAATGCATTGTGACTGAGTATCATGAAAGAGATCAAGAAGCTCAATCCAGCTAGTGAGCCTAGTCACCATGAGTGGTTCCTGCGCCTGATAGGAAACCTCCGAACTCTTTGCTGGTGTGTCCAGATCAGGACAGCTATACATACCTAGAGCCACAATTACAGGGACACAAAGCACTGTTTGACCTGGAAAGGGGTTTTAGAGAGACTCAAATTTCTCAAATTAGGAAGGTTTCTGGGAAAACTATCTGGTCCAGCCTCTGGGTTATCACACAGTACTAAAAGGGTTCTACACATTTAATTAATTGCTGGTTCACTTAAAATTAATAAAATATTTCCCTAGCACTTTAGTCAGCTTGCCAGAGGGTGTCATTGAATCAACAGACTTGGCTGAATTTTTAATAATTTCATGACCTCTGAAGCATCAAATATAAGGTATTGCATAAAGTAAGCTAAGCCCTCAAAGGCCCTTTTAGCTAGGCATTAGGAGAAAGACTGTGATTGATTCTTTTCTCTGATACATTGATGTAAATAAAGAATAACACTTTGAATTGCAAAGAAAAATATATCTAAATCAGTCCCACTGCTCTTTAAAACTGCATTGACAATTGTTAAATATATGGCAACATTTTCCTTTATGTTCCCTTTTTTGTTGCCAGTCCTTATATTTACGGCATCATTTTTTCAGCTTTGTTGTCATAGTCTCTGCAATTTACAGGAACGCCTTGTAAAGCATGAATACCAGGCAGCAGGTAAAGGAAATGGGCAGAGGAGGAAGAAAAATCACAGATGAAGGGGAAGCAGAGCTCTGCCATTGCCAACTGGGGGTGGGGAGGAGTGTCTGAGATGCAATTAGTAAATACTGTGATTCCTTTTGTGTCTTTTGTGTTTTTAGGCAATTATCTTTTGCTAATGAGAGCTGTGCAGAGAATTCAAATGCAGTTTGGGGTGAATTTCAAGATTTGAAAAATGAGATTCATCCTGACATGAAACAAAGCCCCAAACACTGCAGAATTCTCTCTCGAAGAAAATTCTGACAGGAATTTGTTTTCTTCCCCATTCTGTATTCCAGTTTAGTAACAGAAGTCATTTCAAAAACACAAATTAAAATGTTGTACTTGACAGAAGACACCACAGTATTATCAAGATACTCACTCCCCCCTCATTATTTTTTTCTCTAATCTTCGGGAAAATAAACTTAATTTGATGCATTACTTTAGTTTGAATGAAAAGGTATTTTTCCAAGGGAAAATGTTCTGTCAACCTTTCTTTAACCTAATTTATTGCTATTGCAAGTGAAAGTGGAACACCTGAAATGTGCACTGTCATGAAATCAGGCTGATACATTGTTTGTTCCTAAGTGCAATACTCAAGGGTGCCTTGTGGTACAGAACTACTCTGGAGGACAAAAGGAAGTCTGCCAGAGAAAAAGAGCAAGTAAAATTAGCTGACCTAATACATTTCAGCCCTTTTGAGACAGCAGACAATATGGTAGCCAGTATTTATTTTCAGCGGACTAACATAACATGCTAATGAATTGAGGCTGCTCATTGACTGATGGCTGCACCGCCCCTGCCCAGTGGTATCTGTGGGGTGATTGATGGCCACGGAGCAGATCTGAATCACTCCACAAAGCCTGTGATTGATGCGAATCCCAAGCTCTGCGCCCTTCCAGGGGACATCAGAGCACACATGGGTAGAAGAAATTGGGATACTCAATTTTGGGGGGGGGGGAGGACTGGTCTTTTAGGATCTGCTGCTGCCGCAGTCTTTTAGTGCACATTCCAGTACGTACAGGCAGTGCCGATGGCTTCAGGTACAAAACTGCAGCACGCTGCAGGATCAGAGTCCGAGGGCTGTCTTCCCACATAAATTCTGAACTTAGTGCATGAGAAGCACCAAGCTTTCTACTGTATGTGAGAATTGCCTGATTGCCTGTTCAGAAACAATTCTACAAAGATGAAAGTGCTTGACTGTATTTCTGGGGTTTAAGTATTAGCTCACCTTTCACATTAAAAACTAAGGATGGGAAGGAGGTGTATGGTCTCTGTTTTAACGAAACTCATTTACATTACAGTGGCGTATTTCTAAGCACAGGAAGACACAGTCTTTGCTCTAGAGTGTAAAGTCTAAAGAGACAAAGATAAATTACAGTTTGGAACCAAGGAAGAATAAACAAATAATCTAAGTGGTAATAGCCAGTAGCTCCTGTTAATTACAGGCTTTCACTCCCCTCCCCCCCATCCCTTCTTTTTTCTTAATTTGCTAATTCAGTTAATGCACTAAATTCATTCCCTTCAACAACTGTTCTAAGTTACATTACACTGCATTTATGTCTCTCTTCCCCCAGTGCTCAACTCCTTCTCTCTGTACAATTCATTCGTGAGATAAATTTCCAGGACAGGTAGAGGTTTAGCCTGATAGACTTACCTGGCCCTCCCAAGGTAGCAGGCACCTTCTATCTATCACGTAAATCCCTGGCAGGTCTCAAAACCATTGCTTAGTTCCCACATAATCTCATAAACCTTTGCATTGCTGCCAGTCTGCATTGCCAAATCCGCCTAACCACTGACACCACCCACCAGATCCAAAACTGCTCAGGGTCCTGGCTCAGCCCAAAGCTTCACAAAGAGATTCTCACAGTGATCGGAACACCCTAAAACTTGTCATCAGGCAGCAGAGCTGAGATACGCAACAGGGAGCAGAGCTTTACTGAACCTGCATGCAGGCAGCTGGGAATACAGGAAGAACAGGTAGGGATGGAGTTATCCCTAAATGAGAGGTCCTAAATGAGGATTCAGACCCCAGGATGGGGCAGAACTGGAGCTGAGACCTTCCATATCCCACAGAAGAGCTCAAAACAAGATATTATCTTATAGGGTAGTTCCCTCAGCTGCTCAATTACTTTGCACAAGTAATGATAGAAGAGTGACTTGAGGCTACCATGAACCTGCTGACTACCCTAATCACTGGGTGATGGAATTGGCCTCTCTCTTGTTTAATGAATAATTAATAATAGCCCTGCCTTTCCTCACAGAGATGTCATGAGGAAAAAATATTTTAGATTGTTAGGTGCTCAGATACCAGGCAATGGAAATCATCTGAAGTATAATCAGCTATCCAACCAGCCTAGGGCAGAGACCAGAGAATAGGCAGAGTTAGATGGGACTAGAGGTTAATAAGGATTATATTTTCATTTGGATAGAGAAACAAGAAAGTCAAGTCTGAAGAAAAAAAAAAAAAAAAGTGAAAGAAGAAACAAAGGACTAAAATATTAAAATAAAGCAGAATGGAAGTTTCAGTAAGTGATCTGACAGGAACAAAAACTCTGGTGAACAAACAAACCCAAGTTTTTTATGTTTTCAAGCTCCACACCATTAGCTGAACTCTTCATTGCTAACTTGTTCAGCTGACAAGAGCCCTGTTACACTTTGAGAAAATGTAAGGATTTTAAGAAAATGTCTAACTCTTCAGTTCAGCTCAGCAGGCTGAAAGTTCAGAGGGTAGGAAACCATTTACCATGTGAATAAACTGCAAAATGCCTTTGAAAATTACATTTTTAATTACATTTGACATTTCTGAGCCTCCTGCTGATGGTATCTCTCCAAAAGAAAAAAAAAAAAAAAGGGAATAATAAAAAAAAAAGACAATCTGAGACAGAGAAAACACTAAGAGAGATTGTAAAACAGTTCACAAGCTACTATGATAGAGGCATGGACTTCACATTCCTACTCATCATAGTGTTGTCTAAACACCTCTCACACATTAATGAACTTCATCTCATATAAAATCTCTGAATTAGCAAAGCAGAAGTATTCCTGATCCACTGAGAGAATTCAGGAGCAATTTCTACCTCTTCAGCTCAGCTCAACAATTTAATTACTGCTCTATTCCACCACTTCTGACCCAAACCTCTGTCCTTTTGCGGCTCCTCCAGGGTCAGGGATGAGCTCCTCACTGCTGAATACCTTCAGTGTAAGGGAAAGCTGCCTGCCCTCTTGGAGCCCCAGCTGTAGGGCAGATACTGGAGATGCAGAGGAAGAGAAAGCAAGGGAATATGGGAGAAGTTCTCTGAAGCCCAGTTGTTTGAGGCTGACAAAGGGCTGAAAGTCAGCTGCTGGAATTTGAGCATAAATTAGAGAATTGCAAAGATATCCAAGCAAGATAATACACAACCTTGAAATGAGAGAAGGCCCACAGACCACATAAGACAGCTTTTCCCTTTCACTCTTGTTTTTCAGCTCTTGTAGGAAACCAGGATCTTAGACTCCAGGAAGCCTGTCATTCCTGGATAAGCTACAGAAAATCCCATGCTCTAACACTCAAAACGTCTGCATTTCTTCCCTTTGGCAAAAGGATTACATGTTTATGGAAAAGGAACATTTTACCATCTGCCAAGACTTCCCTTCCTGCAGGAGGACAAGCCCCAAGCATTATGCAGTCTTAATAAATAAATAAAATTTGTCTCCGTGTTCTTGTTCCAAGGGCATAACGGTCACCCAACGACCATCCCACACATTGCTGTGACAATAAGACTGGTCCTATTGGCTACACACATGCTAGAAAACTAAATCCCACTAAGCATTACTCCCAGTCACTGAAATATGCATTGCTAAACTGTTAGAGCAGTGCCTGGTACACATCTGGTCTCGTGCTTTCCTAAACAACTCTCAGCTATAGCTCAGGAGTTAAGCAGGCGTAAGGAGCCTTTGTAAGATGCAGTTTACATGTAGTTACCTGATTTTGGTGGCTAGCAGAGTTTCCTCTGCATTGTAAGATGCAGTTTACATCTAGCTACCTGATTATGGTGGCTAGCAGAATTTCCTCATGTAGAAGAACATCTTCCTATAGCAGTTTGAGCTCATTATTACAGAACATTGCCAGAAGCACTAAATTTAGTAGGGAAGATGTAGCTATGAAGAATACATCACTTCTTGCATGGACACACACCCAAAGCAAAACAGGTTCTTGTGGATGTATCACACCTTCCTCCAGCCTGTTCAACCCAAAGTAAGCTGTCTTTCTACTTAGCTATAAAAATGGCCTTCTAGTACTTCTAATACTAAACATTAGCAGAAGCCAACCTATTAACACCTACAGCACAGGATCTTGATCCTCATCATATTCAGTACTAACAAAAACCCATTCTTTTGACCCAGTTACAAATCAGTAGGAGTGATTAAACAACATAAATATGAATGACAAAGAGCCCTACGAATTGGCTCTGTTCCCAGATATCTGTACTAATGTGATCATAACCTCATCACCATCTATTTCCTCCAAATATAGATAATTAATTTATTTTCAAGGAGATATAACTGACTGGGAACTGAGAATATGATGTATCTTACCTACTAAGAAATCTGTCTAGTACACTCATATGTCTCCATTAAAGAGCAGCACCAGTTAAATGAGTGAGTACTTCCAGGTAAGCAAACATCACAAACTGTGCCTCCACATTCAAGTTCATACATGATCTTTAATAGCCAGCTATTGGTATCAAACACGAAAATCAGATTTTAGAGCTTTTCCAGAGATTTACTTAACATTTGTTACATCAGTTCAAGGTATTAGCTGTAGCTCTGTAAATGACCAGTCTCAAAACCACGAATGCTAACAAATCATTTCTATGCTGGTCAGAAGAAAAGAAAAGCTAACAGAGAAATTTGAATTTCAAATCAGCATATTCTTAAATGACCTATAGCTCAAACAGTCTGACAGCATGCCTTTAAACGTTGCAGAAATATTTTCTTTCTTTCACAGGAAATGTGGCAATTTTCTGGCCAAGTTAAGGTGCCAATTCAGGAAAGCATCACTATTCAAAAAGGATGTAAGCATATGCTTAACTTGAAGCATGCACTTGAGGCTCTTCGACTTAATGATAGGATCTAAGCACATATTTACATTTAAGCACATGTCTGAGTGCTTTCCTCCATAGAGACAGATTTAAGCTCGTGCTTCACTGCTTTCACTGTCTAATTTTCCAAGACAAAGCTATAGGTAGAGATAAAATAGCGTGTTAGAATGGAAGCTGCTTGCCAGGCTAAATGCATATAGACAATCAACCTCTGCAAAATTATATGCAAACATAAAGGTGCACAGCTCATTAGTTGGGTACTGAGGGGGAGAGGGACAATGAGCCTCTGAACTGTGGTCCCAGCTCACAGAAATTACAAGAGCTAGGCCTTCAGCTCACCGAAGAGGTGATGGAATACCTAATACTGGACATACAGCCACCTTGACTGAATCTGAGGTTAAAGCATGAAAGGAAATAACAGCTGGTGTTTCTTTGGATTTGATTCAAGCCCAGGGCAAGATGGGCATTAAATGGGGGCAAACGGCCTCAGGCTATCGGTGGTTGCTATTCTGTCTGCCTTTGAAAAAGGTGAAGAACTGTAGCAGTGAGACAAGCAGGAGACAGTGATGACTGAAAAAAGCTCAGAACTGCAGCTTTCTGTTTCATCAGGACTTTGAAATACCTCCAATAAAATGGAGTAACATATTTCTATGGGACGACTTACAACACATCTGAGTTTTGCTGAAAGAAAGGGTTAACAGCTATCATACATTTTTGTATTTGAGATTGTTTTCTATTTTTTCCCCAAAACATGCAGAAATGTCAAAATACCTTGAATATAAAGTTTTCCTTTGTTCACAAAATTGTAAATGTGTTTTATCAATTTTGTGGAGTATCTCCTGCACTTTACTTTTAACAGCAATAACTGATGGAAGCTGTTGATTGACTGTACTGCTGAATCAGCATGACAAATAACAGAGTCCTCTTACTGATGTCTCTCCAAAAGTGGTGGAACACCACCTCCCCAACAGAAAGACACAGTCAGTGAATCATGTACATAAACCACTAACATAGCGTTCTATAACCTACTCTTTAAGGCTACAGGGAAAATAATAAAAACAACAACAACAAATTACTTAAGGGAAAAAAAAAGGCAAATTCACTGCATTGACACAACATTTTTTTTTTTCTGACTGAATTGTGTGAAAAAAGAACAAAAGAAATAACCTTAGGTAGCTAAAGTGGATAAGAAAGCAAACTGCTGAGAAAGGCCAGGAAAGTATGTGCTCTAAACCATCATAGCAATTCAGCACAACTGCTAGTGGTATTTTTAAGATGGGCTGCAAAGATGCCTTAGACAAGATTTGAAGTGGCTTTCATCGCAGAATTTGAAGGGAAGCAATAGCAACATTACTCGCTCCTTACAATTGTGCCTCATCACCTAGTTGAAGGGTGGAAGTGAAATTACTGTTGCTCATGTACATTGCTCATGTAAAAGACAACCACATCAGTACAGAGCAGTTGTTCTTGATATACCTGTTCTGAATCCAGGAGCCAAACACCACATTATTTGGAGTGAATTGACTTATTGTTAATACCTAATCCTTCATTAGTTATAATTTGCTATTATTAGGTTTATTATTTTCAATATTTTCATGGTATTTATTCTGTAAGGGACACTGAAGCAATTAATTGTTATATAGTAGAGATATAGGTAGAGACAGATACAGATATAAACTGTTAAGATGTCTTAAAGACATGTTTTCATACCTAGTACAGTTTTCTAAATGTGATTTTATATGTATTCAAACTAGAAAGATGTCTCCCCAGAGACCACAGTACAAAACTCCTAGGGCTAGATTCATTAGGGAAGGCTGTATTGGAAAGAGTTTGATGATAATATATGAAAAAAAAATAGAATAGTATTAAAAAAAATAAAATATAAAATAAAAAACATGCATGCTGAGTAACCTCAAATGAACAATTAAACACATACCAGAAGTTTACCTTGTAATGTTATTATATAGTCCATAGCACATCCAACTAGTACTAGAGAACATTTGCTTCTGAAAATAGATATTTTTGCTACCATGAATCTCAGCTGAGCTGCAGGCCAATATCAGTATTTTAGATGAAACAAAAAATCGCATCGTAAATACACAAAATGCCATGAAACAAAAGTATGTACTAAAGCTAAAATATATAAATCCCATTAAAAATATATATTGCATTCCTTTTAAAAACTGTCATCTTTCATATCCATCAACAAATCAGACTGAGATGCAATATGTAGCAATAACTGGCTAGTCTTGACTTAGTGCACCACTCAGCCACTGCAGAGCTAGATAAAAATAACTTAAGCAGATTATTTTGAAGGATAAACAGATGATTAAAATGAGCTAGTGATGACTGTTCATCTTAAAACCACATCTTCATACTTAATTCAGTGTTCTAAGTTAATTTGAGTTAACAGGGTAGTATATGAAAGACAATCAATGCAATAACCCTGCACCTACAGTTACCAAAAGAGGATGCACTGGAATGGGTTTCTTATTGAGAAGCTACAGCATCAGAACAAAAATACAGACATGCAGTGATCTAAACTGAATTGTTCAAGACATTTGAATACTAGACTTGACAGAGCCCCAGATATGTGCCAACACACTTATATCCTACATCGTTAGTGCTTAAATTGTGAGAGTAAAAAGATGATGTGTAAACCGGGTTTAAGACAAGACTCTTGGCTAAAATAGCCAACAGAGAAATATCAGGAACAAGATTTGACCTTTAGTGGTACCCTTTAGCAAAGCTGTGCCTTGTTTTGCGCAACCAGTGGGCATCTTCCACTACTGGATTCACAGTTCTGAATCAATTCTGATACCAAAAGCTTCCCAAACACAGCACCATGTGGCTTTGCTCAGGTTCGTCTCTTTGGAGTACAAGCAGTGTGCACACATTTTTAGTTTCCTTGGGTGTGAGCTATCATCCAAGAGTTGGGGATGACAACACACACACGTGATGCTTTGACTTAAAAAGGAATGATTCCTATTCCACCCTGCTCTGACCTTACCTCCAGATGTATAGTTATTTCCCAAGCATGTCACTTGAGAGTCTTGCTGCTTTTTGGACTACCATAATGTTGGCAGCCACTGCTGGCTAGATTCTGGAGGGATCACCTCTTAAGAGTGGAGCACATTCACACAACTTTAGCAGTAGAGAAAGAGAAAGGCTCTTCCACAGAGTTATTTCAGGCAGAATGTTTCTTTCACACCTAACTAGAGGGATTAACAAGACTAACCATCTAAGTTAAGCATCTAAAACCTAGAAAATATACCCCTCCCCATTTTGTACATCATCAAGATTTTATTATGATCCTATTTCATAGGCAGTCAGTGACTAAATGTATGTGAAGCAGTATATATGCTGTCCTTGGCTGTTTGCCTCTTAGAGCAGGAGGTAAAGCTTTCTTTGTTTAATCTCTCCATTTATACTTTCTCCATAACAGGGAGAAACAGTACACCGGGTCTATGCTGTGCTTAAATGAGTGACGGTCACACCACCTCTGAACTAGAAGAGGTAGAGGTGAATGAGCATGGCACTGCACTGAAGGAAATACACCCTGCCAGAAGGAAGGTGCATCACCCAGGAGGACATCAGATGCTACTACCAGAACTACATTAGTATCCCCACAACACATGAACATCCTTGCTCCTTTATCAGCATTGGCTTTGAAACCTATATCATACTCCAGCGCACAGGTAATTTAAGATCCTCATCTACTAACACCTAACTAACAGTCTGCTGCATGTGGGTGTACAGGGACACTACCCAGGCATCTGCCATGTGTGAACTTCCAGGATTTTCTTCCACTTCTAAAAGATTAGCCTTGGAAACTCCACAAACCACAAACAGGAGAAAAGCATTCTGTATAGGTGAAGGTAATTTTTTTCCACCAGACACCTCTTATGTGATCTTAGAGCCTATTTTAATACATCACTGCAAAACAAGTCATAGAATTTTCATTTTTTACTGCTCCAGTACATGGGTTTTGCATCAGCTTTTGGCACTGAAAATGGGTTTGGATGACAAAGCAATGTCTGCAGTGAAACATGTTTTCCTTCCAGTATGTCATTTTTTTGTGTGAATAAAACCTTCACTATCAGATGCCGGAGCGCTCAGTGCTTAAGGTAGTATTGCTGCGAGCAAGAGTGAATAGAAGCATATGGAGATCAATTGAGTTATTCATAAGGTGCCACCACAACAAACTAAGCAGGCCACCTGCTGTTTCACTGCCTCAAGAGGCTTTTCTCTACAACTCATTTTGAAATAACTTGGTGGCAAAGCTGGCACTAGAGTCAGATTATAAACTAGGAATTCAGAAAAATCCTCACCAGGGCTGTGGAGGGAAGGGTGTCTGTATACATATAGGCCCCTGTGTCTTTTGAACGTACACGTCGCCTATACAGTTCAGCAATGGCGCATTACCACTGTACAGAAATAGAGCATGCAAAAATCAAACAATTTGGCACTTAGAGTTCCTACAGCAACATTATCTCAGTCACTCTGCAAATCCTGCAAATTTTACAGTATGCATTTGACAGTAAAGCTAACAGTTAACAAGGAACAGGATGTATATGACAAGGAAAACAGTGACAGAACAAGTTATGTTACATAGGATGGTTTTCCCTTAGCTTCTGTACCCAACCTCCATGTATTATCATCGTCTGCCTTTTCTGAGCTAGTTTTATCCTGTCCTTTCCTTTGACCTCAGAAGTGTTTGTGTGATGTAAGCCCTTCCCCATCTCCTGAGTCTTGGTAGAGAGAAGGGAATCGGATCAAAACTTTCAGTTTTCCACAGTCCCCTTCCACACCAAGCTGGTTTCCTCTAAGCTTTCAAACCCCCATGTCTGAACACCTTCCAGGGCTCCAGATTCGTCATCTTGAAAGGACACATACAGAAGGAAAATCCTGCTCTGACACGTCAGCCTCTCCAATGCTTTCAGAAGAACTGAAGCCACAGTTCACCTTTAAACATGGTTTGCTAAGATCCCTACATATGTCCCTAGTGTCAGGCTTCTGCCTGAGTGCCTCGCTTAATGGACCCCCTAGCCCTTAATTGTGAACCTAAGATGAGCATAAAAGACATCTCAGCAGCTCTGGGGAGGTTTGCCCTACTTTTAGCCACCCCAATGAATTCAGCCTCTTCTCGGCTCCTCAGCTGCCCCCTGTCCCCATCCGCCCTGCCCACCTCGCTCCACACACGCTGCACATCCACCCACATCTCCCACCCCTTGGCTGCGTGCCTCGGTCTTTCGCTTCCCACTTCTCCCTGCAAGATCCTGCTCTTCATTCGTATTTATTCTCTCAATCTCCCTTGCTGTTTATGCACTTGTGGAAAAAATAAATAAATAAAGTGGATTAAGCACAGGGGAAAGTGGGCATCTCTGTCTTGAAGGCTTTGGCCTGCCCCAGTGTGGTCCTGCCCCACTCAGCATGGGCAGCCTAGGGAGAAACAGGCTTGGGGGGGATACACAAATTTTAGCAAATTTGTAGTGGACGCACAAACTGCAGGCTTTAAATGAGTTCAGAAAGGGCAGTGGTGTGGCTGAACTTGTAACTAGCAGACTGTAATAGCAATTTGCCTGTTAATTGTGAGCAGTCTGTAGGAAAACACTGCCGTATTTGTAGCCGTAAGAAAGGCTGCCCCAGCCGCACACAAACCCCCAGACTCTCTTTTATTTGTGCTGGAGTGTGTTGCATTGTTCAGTATGGTTATCGCTGTCCAAGAAAATGTTTTATTTTCCACTGTGTGTTGTATTTTTCAGATCTTTAGCTGGACTATTACAGTCTCACGCTGGGTTGTCAAAACAACTCAATCTATGCTGACTCGCTACAGAGAAACATATAGTTTCCATCCAGGGCCTCCAGAGTAACAGTTCAAATAGGAAGCATCAGGGACTGTGATCTGAATATCAGAGGCTCACCAGGATTAGAAGCCTTAAAAAAAAAAAAAAAGAAAAAAAAAAAAGATTTCTATGGGTAATAAATTATTCATAGCTTCAAAGTATCTTAGATAATTAAAATTACCTGCTTTCAGCAGATATGTCATCTACTACAATGCCTCCCTCCCCCTCCCCCAGTAGATCAGATTGACTCTATCTCTTTCAGATTGCTGTATCCACTCCGTGTTTATACATCTGATAGATGCACTACACATACCCTGTGCTATATCACTCGTTTGTGTTTGCACGTGCAGGCACAAACAACTCATATAAGCAAAGTCCTCTGTTGTGTTGGGAGGCTGACACCAAAGGTGCTACAGTGTAATAGGCTGGGTTTAACCTAATATGACACAGAAACAGCACATCTTACAGAAAAATGCCCATAGCAACCAGGGTCTGGGGAATAAGTAACAAATGCTACAGTGGGGAGAAATGTGCAAGTCCTCTCTTCTGTGAAGAAGCTGGCACCAAGTATGCTATGATACCTACTGACAGTAATATGAAGCTAGATTTCTTCACTGACGTGATGTCAACTTCCAGTGAGATTTGGCTTGCTGTTCCCAGAAGTCTGTTGGACATAAGGACTGTTTTTTTCTCTTTCTCTGTTCTCTTTGCAAACAGCACATGGAAAACACGTTGTTTGCAAACAACCATGTATCATGGGTGACAATACTGTACTACATTGCTTTTCAGCAATTTGAGATGTCATTTACTAACCCAAGAAAATAGAGGGAGTTAATATATTTCTTCAAATCAAGGTCCTGAACTTTTGACTTAAGGAGAATATTGAAAATTAGAAAGTCTTTTAAATCCCTGAAAGAAGCACAACAATTTCAGTTTGGAAGACTGAAAATTTCCTACAGATAACAAACAGTCAAATATTTTAAAATCATTCTGTACTATGCAACCTCCAAAACTCATATTGCTTCCATTCTGAAGCATCTATAAAAAGAGAGGCACTACAATAAAATTAAATCACTGCGTGCTTGTGCAGAGCCGAGTGAAAATATTGGTTGAAATGTGTAGGTTACGAAGTGTTTGAAGACAGAAAGAAATCACAGTTAATTTAAATTATATACTTACATCAACTGAAATTACCTGCTTACACTATATACGCTGTTCCCCTGACTGTCTCAAGAAGAAGCTTATTGAGAAGGTGTTTTTTTTATTATTATTTTTTGTTTTTTTTTTTTTGGATAAACCTCTTCCGTTTGTGACTCGTAAGGGTTATGCTGGCTTCTGATACAATACATTCTGATATAATACAATACAGTGATGTCCTAGCCCTAGAAAATAGTATATCTTCCCCTTTCATGGAGATCTTCTATCAGTTCAAAGATGGCACAGAAACAAAACAAAAAGACAAAATGGAACACCATTCTCAAAAAAAGGGATGCATTCAGTGTCTATAAACTTTATCTTTCCTAATTCTCTGCTCTTTTTTTTTTTTTTTTTTTTTTTTTTAAAGAAGCAATAGCCTTAACCTATAAAGGGAGGGGTAGGCTGTGCTTTTTTTTTTTCTATTTGTTTTTATTTCTTTGATCTGAAAGTGAATGGAAATGACTATCAATAAAGAAGAGCAAAGAGCATTGAAGGCTACTTCCCAACTTAATAGAAGGAAAGAAAAAATATATTAAACAAAACAAAACAAAAATAAAGATAAATAATTACTGTATTAACAAAAATAACTTACATCAGAGAACTGGCAGTGGGAAAGCAGGGAGGTTGGATTGAACCTAACTAGCCACAGCAACAGCATATCACACAGATAAGTATCCATAGTGGCCCAGGTCTAGGGAATAAACATAATTAAAAAAAAAAAAAAAAAAAAAAAAAAAAGATTATATGGGGTACTGCCTACCCCTTAGTGTCAAGGCTATGTGTTTTCCTTATTAACCAGAAACAACTTTACTTAATAGAATAAAAAAAGAAAGCCCTCATGCAAGTACATTAATACACCTGAAATGCATTGTCCTTGTGTGAGTTTTAACACTGTTAAGAGGGTCCTCTAAGTTCTTAATGCAGTAAATTGAAAACAGTGGTAAGAGCAGCCTTTGAAAGAAATGAAAGGCTTCACTGAAAGGAGCCACAAGAATGCTACAAGATGACGACTGTGCTGTTCTGCTAATCTGAACTGTTTGTGTGAGAACAATGAGTGTCAGAAATATTAGAAAATGATTTAATTCAGACTATCATAAGTCAAGGTCATGCTTGATCTCTATTCCCAGAGGTGCTTACAGACAGCTTTCAATGGATTCAAATTATGGTCCAGATCATTAACTTAGCTGACTGACTCTTTCTTGCTATTAATGCAGAACTCATCTTGGAGATTTTCTGCACGGCTGTATGGATAACCTGAATTTATGTAGACCTCAGCAGTTCAAATCCTAAATATGTTGCAAGCGATGCAACCATCAGTGCCTGGAGTTTATTGGCATGGAAAAGTTTTCATCTTTCATTGGATTATTCTGAAACACTGTCCACTACATAACACACTGTACATGTGGCTCCTCTAAATTAAAACCCATTATTTGCATGTAGAGAGACTGAGGGACAGGTAACACTTCATAGCTCTTGGAGAGAAGATTCTCCCCCTGGATGCATACAGCCTGCCTCGCCCCTGCCTTCTGCTCTAAGTATGAAAAGTGATATAAAATAGGCTGAAATACACCTCAAGGAGTTTTTCACTCCACCCTCCCACTCCAAGACAAGATTGGTTATAAACTGTTATAAAACGTTATTCCCACCAAACATCTAATCTGTTCTTAAAGACCATCAATGAAGGAGATTCCACCCTTTTTCCACAAAATGTATTCCAGTGCTGAACTACCCTGACCCTAGACAAGCTTTAATTGATACCTTAATCCCCTTGCTGAAAATTAACCCCTTATTTCTGATTCTACTAGAAACATAGTATATCCTGAGTTGGAAGGGACCCACAAGGCTCAGAGAGTCAAACTCCTGGTTCCACACAGGATCACCCAAAAATCAGACGGTGTGTCTAAGAGCGTTGTCCAAATGCTTCTCAAACTCCAACAGGCTGGATGCTGTGACTGCTGCTCTGGGGAGCCTGTCCCAGTGCCCGTCCACCCTCTGGGTGCAGAACCTGTCTCTAACACCCAGCCTGACCCTCCCCTGTCCCAGCTCCATGCTGTTCCCTCGGGTCCTGTCGCTGTCCCCAGAGAGCAGAGCTCAGCACCTGCCCCTCCGCTCCCCTCGTGAGGGAGCTGCAGGCCGCCATGAGGCCTCCCCTCAGCCTGCTCTGCTCTGGGCTGAGCAAACCAAGGGACCTCAGCCACTCCTCATGCATCTTGCTTCCAGAACTTTCACCATCCTCATAGCCTTCCTTTGGATACTCTATTAGTTTATGTCCTGCGTACCAGATACAGAGAACAGTTTATTCCATTTCTGGTTATAATTTTTTTGAGTGTGTGTCCTAAACTAGGGTCTCCATCCCAACCCTTCCTGATGTGACTGAAAAACTCCCACGTATTTTGTCTTTGATCACCCAGCATATTGTTCAGAATGCTCCTCTTCTTAAATTGCCTTCCTCTGTAGTCTCTCACCAGACCACCTCTTTTGGAAAGCACAGTATACACAACTGGATAGTATCTGCAATTGGACACCATAGTTCAATCTGAGGCACTCTCTCTGATGTAGCAATATTCTAACATCGCATATGTGGCTACACAAAATGTGATACAGTAGATAAACAAGTCCCAATTTGCTTGAATGTTTGTTTTGAGCTGAACCAGACTGAGAGGATTTAAATTCCCTTTGTGTGCACACACCCCCCTGCCCCAACTCACCAAGCTTTATTTAACTTTCCTCTCTGTAACTGTATAGAGGGGCTAGCAAATTGTGCAATGATGTAATATGATGTTATGTCCCTGTGAGAGATCTAAGCAACAGGAAATGTTAAAAATACCTCTTCTGATTTCCTTTCCAAACTCAGACAAGCTTCTAAGCAATGTGAAGGGACAACAGCCCAGGTTAAGAAAGAGATCAGGTATCATAACAGGGTTCATTAGGACAAGGCCAGAGAGATAAAACGAGGTAATGCAGAAGAACAACAGGAAGAGCACTTTTCCAGTTGTTACACTTGTGTGTGTACCAATGGAGTTGCTCTCCTCAAAGAGCTTTTTGATGCAGTTGTGTGCATTCTGTAGAGCTCTGGTAACTTTGGTGTAACCTGACTGATCAAACATGCAGACAATAATGGCAAATGCTCAGAGCAAGCCACAGACAATGGAAGGCATGTAGGAGTCTCTCGGAGTGGGGAGGAGAGGAGCAGTAGGAAGTCTGACATTCAGCAGATAAAATGGGTCATTTCCCAGCGATCAAAGAAGGCCACAGGCAAAAAGACTGAAAAAGACAGAAAGGCAGGAAAGTCCAGAAAGCACTTTCCAAAATTCCCTTGACAGCCCAGTGTCTGCACTAAGGAAGGACTGCTGCTCTTCCCAAGACAAGGCTCTAACCCTGTAACAATCTCTGTTCAGTACCCAAAAAGCACCGTGGACACCCCCATCACCACCACCTGCAGGTGCCTAAGTGCCATTGAAAAATGGGTACATCAGAGGCTCAGTTAAAAAGAGGATGAAATGAGATTTCCTACAGTGCCATAAAGATTTAGCAAAGATAAGAGTTAGTAGGAGTCAATAACATCACTAAGAGTCAGCTTTTAGCTTGCTCAATTCCTCCTGCCATTTGACTGAGTTCAATGAAGTCAGGCATAGCTCGGGTCAGAGAAGAATTTGGCCCCAGTGCCTCCCTTGAACGTTTTGTTCTGGCTGTGTCTGTGGAGCTAGAAGATAAATGGCTATTCCCACACAAATGAAAAAATACATAAATAAAGGAAATAAAATCCAAGTACAAAAAGGAAATAAATCAAACTCATCAAACTCTACGCATTAGAGATAATCCCATTTGTTAGACTTGGTTATTAGAAAAAAAAAAAAAAAAAGAGAGAGAGAGAGCAGGAAAAATCACTAATTTATATTTTCTGAGGAAGTCTGCTTGGCCAGTGGCTGAATCTGTAGGTAGCACACTCTGCTTTACAAAATATTATTCTTCTTTTGTTCCTACCTTTTGAAAAAGTTAATGAAGAACATCCAGTTCTGGTGGAATTTGTGGAAAACAAGGAAGTACCTTCCAGAGACCTTGTATGTGAGGCAACAAGCTTTAATATCACTGCAAAATGGGGAGTGTCTTTGGAATTTGTGGCTCAGAAAAACCTTCCATCGTCATTGTGTTACCCACCCTTTGAAACCTGCAACCCAAAAAGTTGATTAGACTGGAGTGAGCTAAGCAAGCAAAAATGAAGATACGTTTATCAGGACATTTGCACGATGCAGTGAATTGAACAACTGATAGGCACAGTGTCTTGGAAACTACTTTCCCTTGCAGGAATATTTAAAACTATTGTTTTCCTCTACTAAGCAGCGTTATCACAAAACATCTCTAACTAAGGAGTTTTACAAATTAGAAGCTGGGTGTGGAAAAGTCTGTGAGCATCCATCCACAGCTGATGTTCTCAGCTTGAGTAAATCTTCAGTTCTCATCTTCTCTCAAACCCAAGCTACGAGTAGCTGAGCTATTCCACATGCCTCTGATTTATAGCACAGTTGCCTGAAGGTTAGAAGGAAAAAATTCTCTTCATCACATAAGGCTGATTTCATTGGTAAAAAGACTACATTTGACCATACTAAGAGGATTCATATGAAGCAACTCTGATAGCTGCAGTTCCTAGGCACTAATTTTGGCAAGGAGAAAAATCCTGGCCAAAATGACTGCATGTGCAAAACTGTAAGTAGAATATCACAAGCTGGGATGAAGCTCTTTTGAAAATGTGGCAACCTGTTTTATTCATCTCTATTTCTCAGAAGGGGAATATGTTGCTAATTAAGCACTGGCCTACACAGCATTCTACCGAGTAGCAAACTCGGTTTTCTGACAGCTGTTACTGTACTTTTATGAGACCTTGATCCTTTAGAAGATACTGTGCTGTCTCAGACAGTTATATTAAAACCTTTTTCTCTGAGAACAAAATCTGAATGCATTGGGCATTCAGGTTCTTCTTCTCTAATAGGCTTCCGAAAGCACCATGTCTTGCAAAAATCATTCCCAACAATTACCTTTTCTCTAAGAGACATATGGACCCACTGAGCAAAGATCTGCTCTGCCCTTTTTGATGGGCTGGGTTTGTAAAGTGTTTTTGTGTTGCATTTAAGGGAAGATTTCAAGAGCAAACAGGAACAATAAACAAGTGGAAGGTAAAAACAGAGAGGAGGATACAACCTAGAGAGCAGAGATTTTGGCAAGTATAGTAGCACGAATACTTGTTTGTTGAAAAAGTGGGCAGCAATTCAGATTTTAAGAATATTTTTCTAGAGGAGGGAAATAAAAGAGACAATGTTTGTACCCAAAACTGAGGTGAACAGACATGCTTTGCTATGAAAGCTACATGCAGAAAAATAAGGCACGTAGGAAGAAGAATCCTTATTTGGGGCTCAAGATGAGATTTATTTCTTTTTTAAGCTAAGACAGAACAAAGCTGTCAGACTTCACCTCCTTAAATCGTTATTTTTTTTACTTTTAAGATTGTAACACTATCACAGCTCCACTGCAATATGGGAGTACCAGATATAAGTAGGAAAACTCTCAAAGCAGTATCTGTTCTTCTGCAAGTTCAAAAAAAAAAAAAAAAAAAAAAAAAAACAGTTAGGTTTCATACTCATCATCTGAACCTATCTATGCTTATCCTGTATACAGGTTTTACAGCCCCTCACTATGTAAAATTTTCTTTTATGTCAAGGGTCAATAAAAAGTCCCATGCATCTCTTTTGCTCAGATTCAAAGGTCTAATACTGAAAGTTATGCACAGGCATTATGCATTTTACTGATTTCATTCACTATGGAATGAACTGTACTTCATCTCTTAATTTCAGGTTTATAGAGTGTGCACCATGTATTCCACAATAAATTTTACCTAGAATCATACAACACTCCCTCTCAGAAAATTCAGCTAAAATTACTACTATGCTTCTCTGGTGTTTAAAGTCATTCATCCATCAGCCTTGCTTTATAAAATCAAGACCTACAATACTCATTGCTTAATTATTAATAATAGCAAGCTAATGATAAAGGTATTTAACTTATAACACACAATATTTAAACAATTTCTGGAATGTGCTTATGCTCTCTTTTACATTTTTTGCATTTCTTTTGGCCAATATTCTTGTACATTCGTAGTTTTCTGGAGTTATGCTGGCTTAGGAAAATTCAGTACATTTATTTGGAAAGTTTCTTTCATCATAACTAACCAGAGCTAAGTAACTAAAATCAAAATATGCCTTTTAATATTCAGGGAACAGGAAGAATTAAAATAATAATTAAGAAAGAAAAAAAAATCATTGAAAATATCTTTGGGCATGGAATATTAAAATAAAAGCCAAAAAAATACCACCACCACAATACAGCATAAAGAGTAGAAAATGAAATGCAATTTAAAAAAAAAAAGGCCTCTAAAATATGTAATCTGCAACATCGCTTGTTCTTCAATGAAGCTCCAGGTTTTGTAAATGACTGAAGAGGAGCCCTTGACCGTGTAGTATGTTCACCTAGAGTTCTGCTGCTGTCATGCTGCCATTGACAACAACTGTAAAAATAACTTGTGCCTGGTATCGCTGGTGAAGATGGTGGGCCATGCAACGCTAAGCACTGGAATTAATAAAGCTGATGTCAAGATGAGTGTTTCCAATTATCAGGATTTCCTTGAATCAAATATAGAGATTCAGCACTGAGGTACACACCATCAGTTTTCTTAATCATATCTGCCAACTCAGCTTCCCAGATCCCTGCATGTTCTTGGCTGAGTGTAAAATGAGGGATAGAATATGCCTTAGAAATAGGTACAACAGCTGCCATCAAAATACTAGTCAGTTAACTGGAGGTCCTTTCCACCTCTCTGTAAGTGTGGTTACGTGTGACTAGCCCTCTCGAAAGCCCATGCTTGCAACCTTCTGGATGAATCACATGAACTACCAGCACTGCCCCAGGAAGGCTGCTGACCAAAACTGTGAAAGTATTTGGATGGATTGGCTAAAGGCTCTGTCTGCTATTTGGATGTGTGCTATCCTTTCTATGGCAAGGATACTCAGACTGCTTAGGTATCTAACCCAGGGTAACTGGGGCCCCCATTTCAGAGGCTACGGGAGCCCCAGGAGCCTATTTCACTAGCTAAAGAGAGAATCTAGCTCCTAATTTCAGGCAGTTTGGATCCTAGTGGTGCACCTGCAAAAGCGTCAAGGAAATAAAATGAATTCCCTCTTTAATGTCACCCTACCTCTGTCCCTCACCTGCAGAACAGGAATCAGCTTGTTTTCCTACCTGACCAAGGTATGCAAAAATGGACGCACGTTACAGTGAAACATCATCAGATATTGCTTTTCTGGGGAGCAGATAAGGACCTTACATAGTGTTTTTAAATAAAAGTGTATCATTCGAAAGCTTAATTATTTTGGTAGTGAAAAATGCTCATTATGAAAGTCTAATTAAAAGAAAACAATTTTCATTTTAATTATCTTTCATAACTGCAACACACATTTATGAGAGTCTGCAGTAGCAATGGGTTATGCACTTTTAAGCAATTAAATTTCCTACTTGTCTGATTTTGTTAGAGTAATAAATTATACTAGGAATTTAATAAAGTGGACAGTTAAAGGAATTTAATCTATTCTCTCTAGAACAAACAAGATTAACAAGATAAGGTTCAGATTTGAGAAAAAATATTTAAGAGATAAGCTAAATTAGAAAGTGAAAAAAGCTCTTGTGGATCCCAAGCAGTCGTATAACTGAAGGAAATAATTAAAAAAAAAAAAAAAGTAAAGAAAAAAAAAAAGAAAAAAAGAAAAAACAAAGGTTAACAGGCAATATAGGAGTAATTTCTTTTCTCATAAAATAATTAACCTTTGGAAAAGGCTTCCTGTCAACACAGAGGCTTTTATTGTGTCTTTTAAGGAACCAGGCACATTCCTGAAAAATGAACAATAGGGAAACTTAAATAAGCCATAGGAAATAAAGCATCTTAGACGTAGGCAGTTCCTGGGAAAGTGGTTCTTTTCAGCACAGAAACCAAACCATCCTCTCCATCTCTTGAACAGGGAAAACAAACTAAACAGGTACTTTGTAAGTGGGAATAAAGATGAAGCAATTTATTTTAAGTCTCCACTCCCTCTTACATCCTGTAGTGGTTTGTTTAATTTCAGGACTATGATTTTCCACAAGGTGGATTTGCTGATTAAGTATATGTAGGTCCTCACACCAATCTGGAGTGGATGAAATGTCATTCTTACCACAAGTAGCTCCCCGCATATGAGTAACCCTATCAGAGGATTATTTTGTGAGCAAGGCTTGTATATTCCCAGTATTGTAACTCTTGTTTTGAATTAAATAATAAGAGAAACTCGGGTTTTCAAAGCAGTCAAAGATCAATACCTCATTCAGTAGGTATGCCTAATTCCCTTGGACTTCTCTAACTATTCCAGAAGTCTATTGTGGTGAATGATCAGCAGATTTACCCCCTCAAAAGTAAATAAATAAATAAAATGAAATAAAATAAGATCCTAATAAATCTGGGAGGAAAAGTTTTAAATTCCATAAAGGACATTTATTTTATGTGAAGAATCATGCAGAAAAGCCATATTGGAATAGCAGTAAAACACCACTCATTGGTAAAGCATTTCATTTCTGGACAGATGGGAGAACTGAGCACACTCACCATCTATCTAGAAATCAAATATCATACACAGCCACTTGCTCTTTATTACTTAGTTCTATGCCGTGTATAGGTTACAGTGATTTCTCCAGGGTGAAATTGTCCTTCCCCATCTCACCATATTCTGATAATGACTGGAATGAGTTTGATATATTGAAACACTCTTGCTTTGATTGTGTTTTTCATTCATTACTAAAGCTGAGAATATTGCAGCTGCAAATAGTTTACTATATTTTATTAGAAAAATAAGTGATTCCAGGTCTCAAACAAAAGACTGGCATCTGACATTGTAATAAACTGATACAGTACCCTATGCTAAAATAATCTACGGTTCTACGGACCTGGTGCTGGAAAAAAATATAAAGCCATTACATTCACATTTGATAATTATATCTGGAAGATGCCCCAGGACAGAACAAGGCAGTGAACTATTCATCTCACTTATAAAAGCCACTGTGTTAAAGTGGAAGCTAACATACTCAAGAAAGGCTGATACAATGACAGAATACAAACTGCAAGATTTGAACAAAATGGCTGTAACCCAGCAAGGAAGAAGCCATTTTCTATGAAACAGGAAAGATTCATGATGCATCTCTCCACATCGGCTTCCCCCCTACAGCTCTGCTTCAACAGAAAAAAAAAAAAAAAAAAAAAAAAAAAAAAATGGGAAAGCGTTTCTACCAAGGGCTTTCGTGTGGTTTTATGCAAGGAACAATTTGAGAAATATTGATAGTTTTCCCTTTTTAAAGGTTTTCTGTTTACTGCAAAGATGGGATTGCTGCAAAACATGGAGAGATTGTGGAGTGATAGCACATCATGGCTATACAATACTCAGCTCACGATGAAGCCATTGCAAATCGGGTGTGCTGATCTCTATGGAGCTCCATAGCTTTATTTCACTTGAGGATCTTTAAATAGCCACCAGATACAAAAAGGAATATTCATAACTCATATGTCTGTATTTTGAGGCACAAAGGGCTGGGAAAGATATATTAAGGAAGAGAAAGAGCACCCTTAATTAAGGCTACAACATGGTTTTCCATTATAAGATAAAATTTGGCACCAATCCCCAGTTCTAAATTCCAGCTTCACAAATCATATTGGCCATAAGATTTGTAGTCTAGGTCTCAAGCTGAGGTAGGGTTTTTCTACCAAATTTGCAGTAAATCAGACAAGGAGTTCATGAATTATGAGCCTATGAAATAGAGATGTTCACCGTAGTTCAAAAAGTCTCAACTTTTTTGTCACTTCATAGCCCCAAAAAGTAAATAATAATAACTGCAACCTGAAAAAAAAAAAAAAAAAAGGCAGATAAGACTTCATTTACCAGACTCTTGTAGCTGAAGTCTGTGGCACAGCACAAGAATTGCTTGATAGCAATCACATCAGAAACATTATTAACATTTATATAGGCATGCTGATATAAGGTATTCATTCCATGGACGAGACATTTGTACCAGATATTTGTTCCTTGAATCTAGTTTAATTCAGTCAAGCATGAGTACTCATCAATTTTATGTGTCCACAAAATGTGGCCACACACACACACACACACACACACACTTCCTAAGGCCTTCCTGTAACTGGAGAACCGTTCTTTTGCAGGGGGGAATGGAGGTGAGGGAAAAGCGAGTATCTAACCACCACCCCAAATACTAAGCCTCAAAATGTGAGTTAACATACTTTTCCTCAGAACAACCCAAGTGAATCTATCAACACAGGCTCCTAATTTATTGCATTTAATGTTTAATACATTAAAAATAAGTCATTCGGAGCATAAATATAGCAGTGGGGCCATTGTTTTCTTCATTTATAATCTCGTAGAGCTTAATTCTGCAAAATTTTCCCACGAGGTTCTGTGAGGCAATGATCAGACAAAAGAATGTTCAAGGGTACACCTTTAGAGAATGCCTGCACTATGATTTTCGTTGAATTAACAGGTATTTTGCAGCTGATTAAGTTTACTGACTTCTGTGATACAACAACAGCATGTTAATAAGAAGTGTCATGAGGACTGGCATAAAAAGTACCCAACGCCACACCAGCTTTGTTCATTACACTGCTCTCCAGAGATAGAGCCAGCATTGCCCAGGGCTATAGAGACAGAATAACAGCCCAAGATCTTTGTTACAAATCACCTTGATTCTCCTAATGGCTCTACCTCCAGTTTTTGGTGGGACAAGGACTGTTGAAAAAAACAGACGAAGCCAGGCATGACAGGACTGCTGTACCTTGCTTCTGATCGAGCCCGAGCAGGAGGAAAGGGCCAGTGTGGCAAAGCTCCCTGCCCAGCTGAGAAGCCTTCCCAGTTTCCTATTTCTATTCAGTAGCAGTCCTCGCGTGAGGGCTGAGTGGGCTCCTGGCCAGCCACAACATAGGTGCCCAGCAATGAGCTTTTGTGCGTTCTCTCAGCCAGGGACTATTCCTGTGCCAAGCAGGAGATGGACCAACCGCTGTGTCAGGAACAACAAATACCCTGTTCCTCATCCAGCCTCTCTTCTCTGCCCAAATGAATATGAAATGTTCAAACCAGAAGCCTCTGCATTTTCACACGTGCGCTAGACTAGAGAAGGGCATCTTTTCCAGCGCCAGTTGAAAGAGTAGGACAAAATGGTCTTTGACAAAGGCAGTCTTTTTTCCAAAAGAGAAACACTTTGCAATGAAGAAAATATTAATTTGGAAATTTCCAGTTTTTATTGAGCTTTGTCTGATCTTTCACTCTTCTCTTTCTAATTTCTACAGCATGATGTGACAGAAAATGCTCTAAGCTTTACACTTAGAGATTTCCTCCATATCTCCCTCCATTTTGGAAGCACTGACCATGTTTAATGGCAGTTTTTGATGTAGAAGGGTATGGAAACATCAAAGATGCCTTTCTAGACTTTACCCACAAGTGGGCTATCTGCTGCATTAGGAAGTCTTCAACTTCAAGAAAGAAAATTTAAATTGTTGTAAGCTGCTTCAACAGGAAAATGAAGGGCACACTAAGGAACAAACTGCTGCTTTGACATCACAGTGATATATGAAAAGCAAGTAAATTTCAGCCTAATTTATTTTTCCTTCAGAGACACATAGGTGGCTGTAACCAGTTTTTTCTAAAGATGACTGAGAAATTTACTTGAAAACGTATAACCAACAGTCCTCTATTAACAAAAAACAGGGAAACAACAAAAGAGTTTTTGCAATTTCATCAGTGTTTGAACACAATCCCTAACTGTGACTTTTGCTCCCAATGCTGTTCTGCAGCATTTCCTTGTACAACCAGTCTGGAGCTTGAAAAAGAACAAGTACAATAGCATTAAGCCTCAACATGGTGTGCATTAATGAGTGACTGGTGCATACCTTGGATTTGTTGCATTAGGTAAAAGGATGAAAGCAAAGTGACTTCCTTTTTGGCCACCTAAGAAGGATAGAGACAACTTAATAACATACACCCTCTTTGTTATCAGCAGGCTAATTACTGGTACAGGGGGAAATTCTTATTTAAAAAATAAATAAATAAATAGTTTCCAAGCATCTTTTGGAAAACAGCACTGTATGGTTGTGGGTTTTTTTGTTAGTTTGTGCTTTTCTGCTCTGAAAAGTAGGTCTTATCAAAAAGATGTCAAGAAAATAAGAAGGGACAGACCATCCCTCCCTCCCTCTGCATTGTTCCAAATAATCATTTGCTAATTTGCTTACTTAAAATTTCCTGAAATCCTTACTTTCTTTTTTACTGTTGCCATGGAGCTAGTAGCCCTTTTAGCCATAGTTAATAGCCTCAAAAATAAGTTCTAATTTATTTTCCTTTGTAAATACAAAAGTAAACTTCTATCACTGATCTGCTTCCAGTGTTAAACAAACAAACAAAAAGCTAGAAGTAGCTGAAAAATCAGAACCTTCTGCTGAAAAAGCACCAGAGCACTCTAAAATGGCTTTCTAGACTTGTCATTTTCCCTGTCTTTCTTACTTGGAGCTCTGCCTCCTCTTGAGCACCTATTTAGTCCTCTACCACATTAACGTTCTCATCCTGTTGATACTTTTTTGGGTCTTGAGTTGCATAAGCAAATGCTGGGAAACAAGGGTAGGCAGGAGAAGCAGCAGCCCTGCAGGGAGCCTGGTGGATCCTTTTAGATGAAATGCCTCTGGCTGCAGAAGTCATGAGTCACTGGCACATATCGCTTTCTACATCCTCCTCAAAAATACCTGGCAATGGGCATGGGAATTTCTCAGACCATTAGTGAGCAGCAAGGTCTCAGGGTACAGTACTGGGGGTGGAAATGAGGTTCACCTGCCCCCAAAGAAGGTCCAGCTAATCAATCCCACTGCAGCTTTGAAAACTCTGTATTCTTCCCTAGAGAACAACGATGAATATTTCTAACAGCTACTTAAGGAGTATATGCCAGTCAAAGCTTACTAGTACTGCAGATAGGAAAAAAAAAAAAAAAAAAAAAAAAAAAAGAGCTTTGAAGATTTTAGACAGTAACAACACCAACCTGCAAGCTGTATGCGAATGCTTACCTCCTACTGACTTGCACAGGTGACTAAAGTTAAGTTTAGGTATAAGAGTTTGCCAGATTAAGATCTCAGTTTAGACAGACCACACTCCAGCTAGTTTTCTCAACCTTTTACAGAAGCATTAACCACGTCCCTCAGCTCCTGCGACAGATTACCACACCTATAATTCTTTTCATTAACTCCAACTGATCTGTCACAGATCCAATGACAGCCTTGTCAGGAGATTTCTGACAGCTCCAACATGTAGATTATTTCTGAATCAAAGAAGGGAGAAAATATAATTGCTGTTACTTTAACAGGTAGCAGCACATCCTTCTTTACCAGCTATGGAGGAATGTTAAAAAAAAAAGCGTCCAAAAAAAATTTTTTTTTTTTTTTTTTTTTTTTTCCTATCTCTTGTATCTCCACACATACACACATGGGAAAACTGTGCATTTTCTTGCCAAAATATTAATTTGAATTTCATATTTTGAAGTCCAAGCTGTGTTCACCTAAGGAAAAAAAGTGTAAGGAGGGGCAGCAAGTTCCCCACCAGCACCAAAAAACAAACAAACAAAAAAGGTACAAAAATAAGATTTTATGACTTTACATGGGAACAATCCCATACATATTTCCTGTATGACATGATGCATGTGGATGGGAGGGAAAGAAAACATTTTTTCTCCCCTTGGGGGGTTTTATTTTGCTTATATAAAAATAAACACATACATTTTAAAAGATGCAATAGAGATAAATAATCCAGAAAGTTCAGAATGAGAAGAAAGAATGGTTAACCATCGTTTCACATTTCTACTAGCCTTTCTACCTGTATGAGGATATCCATCTTGGCAGGGTTTGAATATATTTCTTCAAACAATTTCTGCCTTTGGTCTGAATATGCTAAGTTAGTAACAGTGCTAGACCTCAGTCCCACAACAAAAGCTATTGCTTCAAAGGGTGTTGTGCTGCGAATTGACATACATGTCCCCTTTCCCCCAGAAAACAAGCAAACAAACAACAACAACAACAACAAAAAACACAAGTCATTTGGTAAATCTTTACATATGGTACTCTAATAAGAGGATGCATGCACTTTAGGAGGAATTTAAATGTATTTAATATGAGGCATGAAGAAGGAAAAGGGGAAAAATAAGTTTCTCACTTCAAAAAACCTGCAATAAGATCATGTTCATTGCTGTGGTGCGCACTTTATCAGTTACACTTCTGAAGATTTTGAAAAATGTGACTGGGAGTTTTTAACAGTACAGTGTTCACAGTTAATCATCGACAACTTAAAAAGACATTGACATCTGTTGTCTAGGGAGAGGAGGAAAAATGTGGGGGGGGAGAGGGTAGGGGGGTTGAAAATTAAATCAGTTTGAATCCTCCTTAGTGTTACAGAGTCAATAGCAGGAAATTTGCTCTCAGAAAAATGTGGGGTTGTGACCTTCTGTGTTTCAAGACATCCTAATTTAGCTTGATTCTTCATGCTCTCTGCTCCTCCTACTTGTACCCCAGAGGCAGGTTTTCTCCTACTGAGAAAGACATTAAGGGGGAAAAGTGCTGAAAGAGGGAGGGAGAAAAAGGAAATACGACAAGAATAAACTGGAACTGAAGTCCTAAAAATCTAAGAGATTATTAAAATTCAATCGCTCTGCAACGAAACTTATTTTTATGCAGACACCAACGACTTCTTTGAACTGATGTTGAAAGGTAACATGAAAACTTTTTATTAGTGTCTGAGACCATTTCCTGAGGACACCAAAGAGCTGGCTTTGACATATACAAGTAGTGCTCATACACTATATAATGAGTATACATCTACTAAGATACTTTTCTTCATCTCAGTGTAGCCCACACAAGTGAATCAACTTCCCAATTAAGTGGTAAACAGTGCAAGCTATGAGACAGCTGATGAATGGTTGCTCCCTAGCAATTAGTGGTGGGAAAAAAAAAAAAAAAAAAAGCCAATATAGAAGATACTAACAAAATTAATCAGTCATTACTACTCAGCTCCAAACCCACTAGCTATTGTTGCATTGCTTATCCAAGTAGCTTATCTAAGGCTACAGACAGAGGCACCTGACTCTGCAAGCAGGCCATAGCACTGCCTGGCTGAGTGGCGGCAGCCCACAGGTGTATGCCTGAAAAACCTCTTGCAAGCAAGAGAGAGGAGGGGCAGGAGGCTGGTGCAGCCTCACCTCTTCTTTCCTTCCCTATTCATTGACTGCTCAGAGCAGCTGGCAGATCACATCTACCTGGTCCGTGGGCAACCCATAGGGAAAAGAAACCCCTCAGCATTTCAAGTGCAACCTCAAGGGTTGGCATTTCAAGTGCTGGTGGTGTTTCAACCTCAAGGCTAGGCTTGAGATGCACATCAGCAAACAAGTATTTCCAAGCTCCCTCTGCTATTACTGCAGGTGGTCTCCACCAGGTTCAGCCCATGTCCCTGCCTGTCCCCCCAGCTCCACCCCAGGGCAGGAGATGGGTGGACACGACAGCTCACATCCCTCCTGAACCTGTGGTATGTTCCAGGCCAAGGTCAGGCTCCTGCTGGCCCGGGTGACCTTCAGGGACAGCAGGTCTCAGGTCCAGCATGCCACATCTACGACCAGGTCCAGACTGCCCATGCAGCTTGGACCACTTCAGCAGTGCTGGTGTACACCAGCACACCATCGGAGCCGATAAAAGTGGCTGCAGTAACCCAACTGAGTCCAAGTTTCTAAGGTCTGATCCTAACGCCATTTAGGGTTTTACCTGAAACTGTACATTTAGCAATTGTTTTTCTATAGATGTCAAGGATTTTTGCTTCAGGTTCATAAACGGCACCACTGATTGCACTGAAGTTACTTGGCCAATGACAATATACACCTCAGAAAATGTTCGAGAAGTGGGCGCTTAAACTTGTGACTGGTGTCACTGATATCACTGTCTGTGAGGTTCATCTTCCCAAGCTGGTTGTACTGAGTTTAATAAATTATAAAATAGGTTGTCCTTGATTGACAGCTTTGCTATCTAGCCAGAGGAAAAATCAAAAGAGGAGAGTTTAGATCAAAGATTAAATTGTTTCTATTCATAGATTTCTAAATTTTCATGTCAGAGGGGAGGAAAAAAGAAAAAAAAGAAAAAAAAAAAAAAACTACACATTCATCTAGCCTGACCTCCACATATCATGGGCCAAAATTCTGTATTCCACCAAGAACATCTGGCTAAGCCAAAGCATATTTTTAGAAGGACATCTCATCTCAATTAATATGATTTCAATATATAAATTAACTGTTTCATACTTAGGTAAATTGTTTCAAAGTTAATTAGCTTCACTATTAAAAACATGCTCTTGAATTCAAGCCTGGATTTAACAAGGCTAGCCTACTGTCATTAAAATCTGGACGGCTGTATTCAAGAGCTCTTGATGCATCTTTAAGAGCAAAGAAACACAAGAAAAAAAAGAAATCTCCCTTTTCCCACGGAAATACTGAAATCACACTACAAATAGAACTTTCTACAAAATGTCCTGATTTGGTGAACTCTGTTCAGTTTTGGAAAAAAAAAAAAGTTTGATCAGCATACTAAAAATCTGGGGGATTATGCATTGTGTCAAGTAGAAATTAGCTTTTCTTTGTCTCGATAAAGAACCTGTGTCAATTTTTTAAATTTACATTTGGCAGATCTGATGCAAAGAAGTTATCTGAATATTTTTTTTTAAATATGATAATTTTGGAATAAAATTTTAGTTTCCTCTCAGTGAAAACAGTTTTCCAAATTTAAAAATAATTTCAGTCAGCCTAAAACAATATTTGTGAGTGAATAAATCATTTGAAAGCTTCACCTAGCTGTAATGGTACCTAATAATAGTAGCCACATAATTAGCACTTACTGCATGTTTGTGTTTTCACACAGAGTTTACAACCAATGCTTATCTTACATCTTGAGCAGTCACTGATATTTTCATAAATATTCATCAACCTTGCTCATAAATATTTGATTAATATTAATTGTTTGTTTGTTTTAAACATAGCCTTTCCTTTAGTTGTCATGACTATAGTAGAAGGTATTAGCATGGGAAAAACATGAAGACGGAAAGATTTCATAGATGCAGAAGAAGAAATGAGAGACTAAGGCAGCACATTACTTCCTGGGTTTTGACTGAACAAACACCTGTCTCCTTGTGCTAGCAGCTTCTGGAAGGATGTACTTTTGTGGTATTGTGTTCTCCCCTTTGCAACACAACAGGGAGGTTACGGGTTTCTTGTGGTAGCTAGAAAAATGAGCTCAGATGTCTCGGGCACATAGATGTTATTGGATTTAATTGCTCTAAGGATAGCTGGGAACAAGAGTAGGGTCTTCCCGCCATGCAAAAGAGAGCAGGACACCGAAGAGCATAGCTAAATTAAAGGATCAGAAAATAAGGCTTGCTGCCACTAGAGTTAGTGGATCAGTTAATTTCATAGTGCTGCAGTTTATCTGCACAGATAGATGTTATCCTCAGCTGAGTGTGACGAGGATTGGAAGAAGAGAAAGAAGGTCAGTGAAGAGGGTGAAAAGGCAGTTAATCCATGGAGCTGGGCTTGGATCTGTCCAGCTGAACTTCCAGCACCACTGATTTCCATAAGTATACTTGTTTTCCTTTCCACATAGGTTCAAATGCCACCTGTCCAGGAAAAGATGTGCACAAAACTTGCTGAACACACTTTTGCAGGGTAGGATGGTGCTTTTTAACATAAGCTACTACGCGAGGGAATCTGATTGCTTTATATTTGAACTTGTTTCACTCATAGCAGGAATTTATGGAGATTCAGGTACGAGCTAGACAACTGGAAGCAAGTCTCAGTTATCCATACAGCAGGGTCCCAGACAATCAGACTGCCCATCTCTGGGCCTAGTACCTAGGAGTTCTAGCAGAAACAGAGAGCCTTATGAGCAGGAAGGCCTTTCAGAGCTGGCCTGGATGTAGCTGGATGCTACAGCACTGAGCTGCTCCACCTCAGAGCAGAGGAGATGGGATCCACAGAAACCATCCAACCCTGCTTACAGCCAGCTGTGGCCGGCACAAAAGTTGGACTCAAAAAGCCAGCCAAAGCTTTGGTCTGGCTGCTCCACTATCTTCATCTCACGTTCCCCCATGCTCTGAGATCTGAGAAAACTCATTGCTCAGAACTGCACTGTAAAGGGGCATCAGCACAGTTCTGCAAGAGTCAGCTCAGTCTGAAAAGGCTTGTTAGCCACAGGCTGGCTTCATGCAAAGCCGTTCAAATGTCCCCATGCTGTGTGCCTATTGCTCATGTTCCATAATTTTTTCTAATGCGTGAGATTCCCCAGACCTCCATTACCTACAATAATAGGGTTGTCAAGATCACTGACAGCTACATTAGCATAAAAGCAATACAGAATGCAACTCCTCCATGTTTCTGGACCCGAGCCAGCAATTAACCACTAGGAATTAAAACAAAACATCCTCTTGTTGCACAATGATTGTGTAACTGGCTACTGTGAGGCTTCCTACACCTTCCTTTGTATGCCAGGTACCACACACTCTGCTGAAATGGATAGATAACATTTCATATGGAGGTTGTAATAGAAACGATATGTTAGAAATGATTCAGTGTCTTTCCACAGAGGATTTTTAAGTTTTGGGGTGGGTTTTGTTTTCTTTTTTTTTTTTTTTTTTTTTTTTAAATAAGCCAGAAAGCAAATCAGTATGCCTGTTGCGTGTGTGTCTTCCACACTCATGCACACTGCATATCTACACAAATTATGTAAGATTTGGAAATTACTGCCTGTAAACTAAACGTGACTTTCCAGTCCATGTCTCTTGCCCATAACAAGCTCAGTTCTAGGGGACAGAGCTACACAGGAACCTCCAGCAAGGCAACTCAGGTCATATTTCTTCTCTACGCTCAGTTACTACAGCTGAGATTGGAATCCTGATGGCAGTTTGTGTCTCTCAAACTTAACATCTGCACTGAAAAGGCTGAGATAAAATGATACCTGTAAGGAGAGAATGAATAATTTTGTTTAGTTTTGAAACAGACACTTGAGAAAGTAGTTGCCATGAGAACTCTTGTGTTTCATACAAAGAAAACTATATTAGGATTGCAAAGTCAAACACTCAAGAGTTAGAAAATGCCAGAATTAAGCTCACCTTTTCAACCTTCATGTTCTTTCCTGCAAATGTCTTTAATTACATGACAACAGTGTTTTTCCAAGCAAATCCCTCCCTCATTCAGCATGTAGGGTGCTTACTAAATATGCAGCTATTTAATCTGCTTTTATCCCAACCATTCGCACTCCCAATACACTTTAAAAATACAAGATTGTATACTCAATATTCTAGTTCCAGCTAGAGGTTTCATCAATATCTGGACTGTAATATTTGAACAAACTGAAAGTATTCATGATTTTTGTTTCCACAGCATTCAATTTTAAAGGTGGAAAGTTGAAGTTCGATGATATTCAGGTGGAATTTGTAAATAATATCCTAATGTTACAGACCACCTGCACATTTACATCAGAAAAAATATCATTGCAGTTGTCAATTATTTAAAGGTTTGTGCCCTAGACTGTTATATATACAACATTTATAACATTTAAAAAGAATCGGTATATTTGCTTGTAAGACTGCTGCAGACTAACAAACGTTTTCTCATTGGCTGCCCGATTGATTGTCTTCATGGGAAGCTAATGTAAAGTAAATGTTAGTTTATCCTTACATTCAGTCCCCTAATGTCTTCTGAATTATCAGTGGAGATACAGCCGAATGGTATCAATGATCTGCATAACAATAAAAAAGCAAATATTTTGTTCAAATCTAACAGATGAAACATGACTCATATCGCCTGGAGTGGCATGAGTGGAAAATGCGATTAAAAACATAAAAGTGGAAGGGAAACAGAACAGCAAAAGTAGTTTCTAGTTTACAGCTACTAAAGTGCATAAAAATTACTAGAGATATTGCAGTTCAGGCAGCCTGGTTTGTGCCTCTGAGATTCCAAAGCCTTCAAACAACAATAAACTCAATATTGGATGTAAAGACATGCATAGTACTGCTACCTCCAACTGCACAAGCAAGAGAACATTTTCATAATACCTGAGAGAGCTGGTATTTAAATACTTAGTATTTGAACACTTCAACAAATAAATATAAAACTCATACGCTTATGTATTTTTTCCCACTTTTACAAATAGAGAAGCTAAAGCCAAAAAATTCTGATCTCATCTGTTTTTCAGATAACAATGAGCATGGATCAATGGCTTTGGTTTCTTCCATTACAAAAGTGGAACATATGTAGATACAGGCTTGAATTTCCAAATGCACAGGAAAAAAAAAAATGCAATGGGTCAGTTTAGGTACTTGTCTAGTTGCAAATACCGTCAAGGCTATCTGTATCTTTTCTGTCAATATTGGCATTTTACATTAGAATATACTACATACAACTATGCTCGTTCCTTTTCTTTCAGCCATTGAATCCCCCCATTCTTATTTGCCAGTTGTGCTCAGAAAGAGAGAACACAATCCTCTTGCTATCTCCTGCTGGGGAAAAGTCGATAACAGCTCATTAACATCTGTCTTAGTTTAAAGGAGAATCCAGGCTGCAGGAATGCAGTCAAGTAAACCACCACTGCCATGACCCCCAGATGACCACGGAGCCAGAAAGAAGTGCAGCATGGAGCAGTGAATACAAAGCAAGATATTTTGCTTAGATATCTTAATAGGAGGCTAGAGTTCCTCACAGACAGACAGCTTGAAAATTGCCTTCTGCATTACAAATATTACTATTTCCTAAAAAGGAAAATACGTCAATTTTATGTAGCTGGAAAAGCAGTTAAGTAAACTCAGTAATCACAAAATACTAGTTTTTGTTCCCCTTTCTACTCCCTCTCTCTTCAATGCTAACACTTTTTGGGATAGTCCATAACACATGCTTGATAAATGATCACTAACTGCAATGAAGCAATTCTAATCCTGCAAAAATTAGTCAGGTTGATATTGCTACTGATCTGATGATTCTGCTAATACTAGTGTGACATTCTGTGGTTTGCTCTGAAAAATATTATTGATTGAATGTGTATTTTGCCATTTGAGTACAAAATCCCATCACAGTCAATATTCCAGTCTCAGTGAGGTGAGTCCTTAGACTCATTGTCTTGTCAAGGGACGGAAATATCAGTTATATGCAACCCTCTGTGCTTTGCACCACTTAAACAACAGTGTCGAACTGCAATCGAAGAAATGCTAGTATTTCCCTAAAGTAGGGTTAATATTAATATGTTTTCCCTGGACAGTGTATCTTTGACCTCTGGAAAGCACTGTTAAAGATGCAGTCATGGAGTTCTTATCTTAATAAATAAATAAATAAATAAATTGCTTTTATTTCAAATATTGTAAGATCTGCTTATGGACAAATAAAACACAGGACATTTACAAAATCAATTTTAAAAAATGTAACAACAACCTTGAGTGTTCTGACAGATTCTTAGCTATACCACAATGTGATCCATGACTGAGTTGCAGCAATCTAAGATACTACTGCTTGTCAGCTGAGCAGTAGTAACTCTCCATGGGTTTTTGCTCTGTTCAGACTGTGAGATGATTGTTCACACAGTTACAAAAGCTCAGCTGTGGATTCCTTGTATACCTGCTGTTACCCCTTAGTAAAAACCATTTGTCTTGGTCTATCTACATTACCCACAAAGTGAAACTGTTTTGGTTAAAGGCAAATGATTGTTTTAAACCAAGTATTTTTACTCATTTATAACCTCAAGGTTCTCTATATTTATAGTTACCTAGAGATGCCTTATTGCTACAGTGAGTTGTTTTATTTCATAAACAGATCTCTGCTTTTATAAGAAAACAACTTCAATTGTAATAAGTAAGCCAGGCCGTTTCCTGTTAAATATTTTACTGTATGTGAAAGTTTCACAAATTTTGCTTATTTAAAAAAAAAAAAAAAAAAAAAAAAAAAGCATTCTTCAGAGGTTCCCCCTTTACATTCTCATTGAATGGCATAAGCAATATGAGAGGGGAGAGGCTGTAAAATGCCCCCCACACCTCCTGTTTCACAGGCAAGCAGATTAAGTCAGAAACTATTATTTGGTTACTATAATTTTTCATCCTCCATTGAACAACTTACATGACCTTTAGTATAGGTTTTAAAGCTCAGTTGCCCATTCATTAGGTTGACAAACTTGTCAAAACCCTGCAGGACTATGTCAATTATGTCAAAAATGCTTACAGGTGCCACAACACGTGTCAGCACTCAACTGACTCCTGTCAGCCACTGCTGAAATGACAAGAAACCCTTCTGGGGACAAAAGGCAGCAGAGGGAAATGAAAGAATCCCACTCATTTTGTTGATGCTGGCCATTGTGTGCTTTTTTAACTGTTTGATACAGTAGCTTTCGATCAACACCTTAAAAAATCTACCCTTGTGGTTAATATAAAATTTGTTTAAAAGTACCAGTATATTTTTCTCGACAACTCTTTTCCCATTTTGCAGCCAGTAGTGATCTGCAGTGAAGTTTCTGAATAACAGCTAATACACTGCATGCTGCTACATAGAGGAGAGTCTACACACAGTAAACAGTTTCCCTGTGCTCCCATTGATGTGATGGCTGGAACTATTACCCTCCATTTAAAATGTCCATAAAGAATGTGGAGAAATAAACAACAGTTAGAGGAGAAAGAGCAGATGCAAACAGAACAGTTTTGTCTTGGACAGTAGGTAGCAGTTGTCATTCTCCTTGCATATTTTGACTGCACTGAACTACTACCTAACTAAACAGTTCTGTCTTCTTTCTCCATAAAACCTTTCCAATAAATGAGAGAATGCTTTACAGGCCAGGCCAGTGGCAGCAGAAGGGTTTACAATGGCACTGGCTAGTAGCAGAGCAGAAGAAAGCTGCTAGATAATTATACGGAGGGGACAGTTAGAGATAGAGAGCACAACAGGGTATAAGTGATTTGCCAAAATTTTGTTGGTACACTGTTCCTTTCCATCTCTTACAACAGAAAAAATAAAAAAGAAAAAAAAAATAGTCAGCTAATGGTTACCATATTTCACCCATAAGTCTCAAGGAGCTTCACAGACAACATCTCCATTACCATTTTTTGTATGCTGGGGAAGGAAATTAAGTGGCTTGCCTGAGGACTCACAGCAACATGTGAAACGTACAGGAACACTGTGCATACAGAACTATTCCATCCAAGTACCCTTCATACTGTTTTTCCTTTGTTTTCTTTTTTTTCCTTCCCCCCATAAGTGAGAAAGTACCACTTTTATTTCCTCTTGCCCTGTTGTCCTCTTTACTCTGAGGAGCAGACCACAGGATGGTAGAACCTATTCCCTGTTCTACTGGAGAAAGGGCTCTGAAACAAAAATGAGCACACAGAAGATACACTTTCCACATAGTGATACAGACATATAGAGGCCTCTATTTCTCTCCTTTTCAGAAATGGGAGTAAGTAACAAGTAACAGCTTTCTTACCTCCTGAATTTCCTTGTGAGGGCGAAATACCACTGTCGCATCAACCACATAGATCAGACTAGTAATTTGACATGGAAAGGAAATGGTTCCTGGAAAGACTAAACAGTTTCCCACAGGCAACTTGTTTAATCAGCATACCTAAAGAGAGCTGCAAGTGCTCTGAAAAATACTTTTCTTCCCTTTCACCTTAGTATAAGACTTCAAATAGGAAAATGAAGGCCAAAGGGGCTCATAGAGAGATGGCTTAAAGCTTCAGTGCACTGAGGTTCAATGGCTTGGCTCCAATCATTTGCAAAAGCAAGATAAGGAAGGGGTCTTGCTCTAGACCCTTCCCAACCTTGGAAATATTTGTAGCGGGGTTTTTTTATTCAGTTACATCTATGGTCTGAAAGACGGATGCTGAAGCAAGAATCTTGAATATATTTTGTACCCTGAGGATTTGCTTCTCTGATCGTGCAAAGGCATAGGAGGGTGGGGAACAAGCCATTCTTTTCAAGCATCAAAGCCGGGCATTACAAGAAATGCTAGCATCTGCAACCAGGTTGCATGCACAACAAACGACAAATGCTGACAGTTCAATGAATGGCATTAGGAACAAAGAGCTAAGCGATGCACCCAGCAGATGAAGGGTAGTCATGACAGTCATTAAAAATGAAAAATGACTGTCTTAATACATTGTGTCCTCACAATCACGTACTTGCCTTTGTCTCTGTTTAGACTTAAAAAATCTACTGAAACAAACAACTAGGAGTGCAAGCCACACAGAATCGAGGAGTGGTATCCTGATAGGTTCAGTCACAGCTGAGCGGTGATGCATGCTCAAATGCATGATTAAAAAACTGACTGAGACTGTTCTACTGGAAAGTATTCCAGCTCATCTTCACAGTGCTAATTCTGCACTAGAGAGGAACAAAGAAGATGGCTAGGATTTTCTCCACTGTGATCATCCACCCTGTGTGCCTGACTGTGGGTTCCCTGCAGCACCCCTGGGATGGGTGGCCAGGGCAGAGGCTCTGTGCCAACGTGTGTGCATGATGCACAAGGCCGTGCAACAAAATTCACCACTGACTGTCAGAAGATGTACTGGAGTCTGGATCAAAATCATGGTGTCCTGAGGGGTATACTAACGAGAAAGAGAGGCACTCCTGGCAGCATTTCCAAGAGCAGTAGGTAACTTAAAAATCTCTGACCCACTTTCACAAGTGAATTGGACTGCTACACTCCTGAACCAAACTCAGCATATCCCTCTTAGCATGGTACACTTCGCTTTCTGCCTAAACTTTGTATTGGTTTTCACCATAGCGTATTATGGTCAATAGTGAATCAACAGGGCTTCCAGCAAGTGGGCTAACCCATTCAAATCTAGCTTGAACATTTTTTATTGATGCAATCTGCGTTTGTTCCAAGACCTTGTCCACACAATCATCCAGACTCAAGGAACACTGCTGCCCAGTGGTTTCCCATTTATAAACCAGATCCCTTCCAACACAGTTCTTGGGAGGAATTAAGCACTGAAGAATGAGAACAACAGAAATTGGCAGAGTGATCAAAGAATCACTGTTAAGATTACAATCAAAAGTAAATGTATAAGGTTAGCTTGTATCTAACACTGCAGCGGTGATTATTAATCACAAATGCATGGTAGATCACTCCACTCCTACAGCAGCCCCACAATGTCCAATAACTCCATGGTTATAGAAAGTGTTCCGAGTAAAGAAGCAACAAATTCCCAAATTCCCCACTGATCCTTCCTCATAAGAATAGAAATTTCAGCTGAGCGTTCTGAATTCTCAGATGTGTTGGTGTGGGTCTTTCTCAATTCTTCTACTGATAGCTTTCTACTGTGCTGATGACTGGAGCACTTGCATCTGATCCATGTATTTTTGGAATATCTTTGGGATCCATTTTTGTGACAGATATAAAGGAACACATAGTTTATGTAGCCACGGAAATACAGGAAAGGAACAATCGCATTTATGTTCCAGATTATTAAATCTTCTGACCACCCAGAGGCAGATCACTATGTAACTGTGAAATCTTATTGATGGAAAATTTTAGATAACTTAGGAGGAAAAATTTTAATGTCTCCAAGTGTGTCAGGAAATTAACTAGAATTCTAACAATCTACATTTTTGAATTTAGGCACTGGAAAGTGTACTTTGGTGGGACTGTTGTGCCAAAGCCCTTTTATATGTCTAACCTTATTTCTTCTATAGTGCTATCAATTTACCTAGACCTACCCCTGAGTAAAAGTAGTACTCTGGGTAAGATTATTATAATTTGACCTTTAAAGACAATTTCAGAACATCCTAGTTAATTTAATTTTATAAGTGACATTAACACCTATCACATACTACAGATGCTCTTAGAAAATATTAAAATGAACAGTGGATGCATAAAAAGAGGCAACAGAGCACCTAATGCACCTTAAAATGTAACTACCTCATGAAAATGTCTTCAGTCATATTAACATCCATAAAAGAAAAAATAGGTCTGCAAAGTCCTTTTCTCCTAATGCACATCCTTCCCAATCAACTGTGAGGAAAGGCTTGGGAGCAGGTTGTCTGAAGGTTCAGCAACTTGGCAGCGATGACATACCAGAGAGATAAATGCATCCCAGAAAACACTGCCTTACTGCATTGTATGTCTACACTGATTGTACATCTACGCAAAGGGTCAGTAAAAGGCTCATTTTCATGTAAGTCTTAATAAAGCCCAACCAAACACAAATTATCAGTCCTTCTACAGAAGAGATTAAGATGAGAAGCCTGAACATATTTCATCTCCAACATGAGGTCCAGAAAACATGCCCATCAGAACCTCACATAACAAAGGCAAGGAGCCAGGGTCTCGGGTAACCCGTAATCAAAGTTTTCACAAGGCAATATCAAAACTCATAATTCTGGAAACTCACAAGCAGTCTTTACAATGCAGCACTACCAGTCTTAGGCAGATCTTCTGAAAGTTAATATTTTTGTTTGCAGTTTCCAAGCATATCTGAGTTCCAATATAGGTTATGTTTATCTCCTGCATTCTGCTTATCAGGTTTCAGAATTTTGTAATTAGATATATGGTGTTAAATTTTTGCCTCTTCAGTTATTAATTTTCCATGATTTACTGTATTTTAAGATGTTGGTATGCATAGGCTGTACACAATTATTTGAAGCTACAAGCATTTTTTTGTTTGTTTGTTTGTTTGTTTTACAATAGGGATCAAATAATGAAGAAGAAGAATGAATGTTTTCAGAAAAAAAAAAATCAAAAAATCTAATCTAAATATAAGGCTTGTGACACTAAATCTAAAGAAAAATAAAATATTTATTCACATGAGCTCATCAAAACCATTTTTGAGACCATACTTAGAATGCTCTACTATAAATGATACACAGTTTTAGAAAATGATTATCTTAGTTCAATTCTCCAATGGTACAGCTAGTACAACATTTTTTTTTTCACTAGCATTAAGTACTGTTGTACTAGCAATGAATTATTTTCCAATATTAATGATCAAATGATTCTTCATTTGATGCCTCACCACTTTTTCAGATAAGACAGATGACAATACAACTCAGACTAGCTTCACGTTAATTCAGAATTTGGGTCCTCATCAAAAGGTTGTCTATAGTGCACGCAAATATATTCTCTCAGTAGGCCACTGGACAGATGTGAGATTATGTTGGTGTTTCCTTACATAACTGCAGATGAGCTTTCACTTCTTTTCTGTCTTTCACCTCCTACTCATCATGAGCTCTGAAAGATATTTAATTAAAAGTTCAGCCTGAATGTGTGGATATGCAGCCCCACAATGGTCAAACAGGCTGTACGTGGATGGGAAGTGACTGATTTGGCCCATAGCTATCCTGGCTTATCACATCCTTTCATAACAAGTCTTACCACCATTAAGCTAGTGTTGCAATTGGTATTATCCTGTTTTAATTGTGAGTTTCTGATTTCTCTTGCTCTGCAACCAAGGCCATATATCTTACTATTTTCTTTCGTGGTAGACTTCACCATATTCAGAAGAACTTGACACTCCTGCAGGTGTTTTTTCTCCCCCTCTAAACAATCATCAGAATTGCGTCTCGACATGCATTTCCTGTGCTTTGCTTTCCTTTGTCTACACAATTGTTGCAAGACAGTAGGCGTCTTTTCAATGGAGTAGGCATCTTTTTAATGCAGTTATTCTCATCAGATTTGCATCAGGCACCATCTAATACCCCTTTGATGATCTTTATATAAACTAGTAGTTACCTGATTTATGATTGAAGAAATGTACTTCTCCTTCTTTGTCTGAAAGACTATCCATATGTATTTTAAGAGACATGAGGTAAATGCTACCTTATCTGCCCTCTCTTGATTCCACCCTGTCAGGGACTGGTTATTTCATCCTTACAAAAGAAAACTCTGTGGGAGTTTGCCCCACTTAAGCACAGCAGGAAGAGACCTATAAAGACATAACTGAATGAAAGAATATTTGTCCTTTGCACTAACAATCCTACTGTGTGACAAAGGCAGGTAGATTCTTCTGCCTCAGGGATTAGAAGAAGGCATAGGGAAAGGTGACCATCTGCTCCTTTTCCCCATAGTTATCCTTTGAATCCATAGGTTTCCTACCTACCGAGGTTTTTACCTTCCCTCACGTTCAAAGTTCCTCCTAAGTATTTGTGCACTTTCCCTTTTCACAAAATCTTCTTTATCCACATTTGGAATAGTATAGGTGAAAGGAATAAGCTTGGAAATTACAAACAGAGTCTAACCAACAAACTCTTTTTCTTACCAGAATTAACTTCACTTGAAAAAATGTATCGTTCTTTACAGCTAAGGTAAATGTACGCTTGTTATCAGGACTGTAATAAATGTCTTAAAGAAACTGGTAAGGAATATTTTAAACTTTGGAAACAGAAATATAGCCACTTTATTAAAGAATTTGCAAAAATAGCATCATCTAACTTTAGGAAAAAGGAAAATATAAAGAGGGACAGAACTGACAAAATGTATTTGAAGAATTTGAAAAATGTGGTTAAAATATTGAAAAAGTACGAAAAGACTTTCCTAGGAATTTTTGAAAATGTTGTTCTTTTATTAAGTCAAGAATAAAACAAAAATCCAGAGTGAATGCTATTTCACCCAGAAGAGAAATAACCAGTTCCATTACCTACAAAGGAATAATGAAATACTTTCAAGATCTGATGACACTTGAAATGGCACTCCTGTGAAGGCCAAATTCCCTCGCTCATGAGTGGAACTTCATTGAGGCTAACAGAACTATGCCAACTTTCAAACACGGATAATTTAACCCCAAATATATCTGCATTAGAGCTCCATTATGAATATGAAAACAATATTTTGTCAACAAGCTTTTCTTAATTCACAAAGGTTGACATTTACAACACAGAAGAGGGCCTCTACAAGGTTACATACCTTAATAAAAGGACACAGAGTGTCCATTGTGCCTCTGCTGGAGGTGAAACGTCCTACCAGTGCCACAATATAATTTGCATCACTATCATTACTGCTCATAACCAAGTTCTGTGATCTTGAGATATAATTAATGTAGATGGAGTTGCATATACATAAAACAGGAACAGCTCTTTTCAAGATGTCTTTGATCCTACTCATAATTAAACCCCACACACCCAAATATAGGATAGAACAGACTTTCAAAAACATTTGCATAAAGGTCTACAACTCTGTTGTACATTTCCTCCACAGCTCCCAGAGGACTAATGGTCTCATTTTTCACATTTTGAAATCAATGATGTTTGTGACCAGGTTACACTGAAATTTTGGGCATTGCTTCACAAAACCATTTAGAATAATAAAATAGGATTATATATTCTTTTTAGGTCACTGTGGTGATCTTTCACTCATTTCAGCATGTCGCACACATCCATGGTAGCTCTTAATCTATTTCCTGCTTTCATTTTTGACAGTTTTCTGTAATTATTCCATTCTGACTCCTTTGCTGTTTGCATCCCTTCCTGATTCCTCAGATGTGACAGCAAGGACTACCAGTCATGTCTGATATGTACAATGTAGTGGCTAAAAAGTGTCTCAGGTCAGTGCTATGGAAGCTTTTACAAGAACCCGGAGTGTATTTTGTTTTACTTGTAGAGCATGTGCTTTTCTTGTATTCTGATATTCCTTATGTTATGAAGCTGTTTCTGTTATGCTATAGAATGGACAGATATGCATACTTCGCATACAAGTATGTATGCATACAACTGTGCATACATGGTTTCTTAATAGAAACTAAGCAGGTGATGCTCCTGGGCTGACCTGGATGTTTACGAACACACAGAGTGATGGGCATGTGACCAGATAAGCAGTCTCTTGAGAGCTACTTCGCCTGTGCCGGTAGGTGAGGGCAGATGCTCTGTGAATCCACCTAAGATGGCCTCCCTGAAAATATAGCTCTGCTATTACAGCACAAAAAGATGCTCATTAACACACAGAATAAGCACAGATTCCTTCCTGCCAGAGTATACTAGCATTAGTAATATTCCCCCACAGGAAAAAAGCAGTTTTTCATCGTTTTGCTTTTCCGTTGATGAAATGTGGTCTTTCACAGAGATCCTACTATTGTCTGCGTACCACTTATATCCGACATTGGTTCCCAAATCTGGGCTTATGTGGATTTAAACAACTTGGCAGCCTTTTGCTAGAACTGTTTTTGGGATGAATGTCACCCTGTTGTGAAACAACATTTTTTTTTCCCATAGGCAGTTCTATTAACTTTTACTATATATTTTATCAGAGATAGAACATAAAAAAGGGCTATGTTACAGCTGTTGCATCACCCTTATTCCTGACCTGTGATTTGTCAGGAAGATCTTTACATTATCAAGTATAACATCTTTGTGCACTGTCTCAGTGCTTCATAATTGCAAACTGGACAGCCTCCTTGGGGCTAGACCAAACAGTCCTTGTTTGACTATCCGAGCAAGCATTCCCCACTTCACAGAAGCATGGGACAAACTGCTGGGTCCCACACAGAGTATTTACCCAGCTTAGGGCAGGAAGTTTTACCCTGCCAACAAAACCAGACCGATCACTGTTTTTGTAGAGGGGGACATGTCCTGATCATGCCACATCGTTTTATGGTTACTGGCACTGATATCTGTGGCAAGAATTGCCACTGAGACAAGAGCAGCTACACTAGAGCTTGTTGTTGCTGTTTCTTAATTAGATTCTCATTCTGCCTGTTAAATTCCAGTAATGTTTCCTGTTTGTTTTCATTAAATTAGATCTTTTCTTCTGCACAATATCCACTAAATTGCATTGAATTGCAGTGTTGATGTTCCCACACAGGAGGACCAGAACACATTATCTGCTCTAAAGCAGTACAGTAAGATGGCAGTGAGTTTTGAAACAGACCAGTCCAAACCTTCCCTCATCTCTGTACCCCTACAAAAGCCCCAGTAGTGTCCCAGGTATAACAAGTCAATACAGCTGCAGCCCTCAATGCTCCCTGCCCTGCCAAAGACACTAAGGTCAATCACTCACTTGCTCCTCTCTCACCATGTAGCCTGGCCATAAACTGCAGTTGAGGTTAATACAATTTCTTCAGCCTTCTCTTGGCAAAAGAGTTTTATTCTGGCTTTGATGCAGGTGTTGGGTTTGAGACTGTTTTTACCATTATAAGAGAGTATTAAGAATTCCTATTGTACAGTAGATGTTGACTAATAAGTGGTCTGAAAACAATAATTTAAAAAAAAAAAAAAAACAAACAAACAGCAACAACAAATCCATATTTAAAACCTACAGCAAATTAGATTCAGAGAATAACGTGCAACTAATGTCATGTAGGTTTCTACTGTTATCATAACAGCACCCTTGTTTTAATCAAACAATTGCATCTTTTGGATGCTATGATTAATGTAGGTGGTTTCAAGCTGTGTGATTTAAAAAAAAAAAAAAAAAAAAAAAAAAAAACTACCAATAAAGGGATAGATATTAAACCTGCATTAAATAAATTTAAAGTCCTTTGATTTCTTTAGGATTTTTCATCTTTAAAATTCCTTATCCTCAAAATCAATGGAACTATTTCCATTTTGAAAGCCTGGAAAAATTACTGGGCATTTGGCCCTATTTTTACCTTGTTACTGTACACTTGTATACTGATTATTGTAATTCCCTGAGTCTTACTCAGTTAGAGTATTGAGAATAAAGGTATTAGAAGCAGTGGAATTAAGAGCCAAAAACCTCAGAAATATCAGCATCCATGAGCAAGGCAATTTTATGACAGTTTTGTGACTAAGAAAACCCATTGGGAGATTTTCTGTGACAAATTGACTTGAACCTACCCTCTTGTCTATCTTTTACTTCTGCATAAAATTCATTGGGAGTCTTGGTTGCATATGGGTTAAAGATTGCATAAGCAGTTTGTACTCTCACTAAAAATAATGCAACAGAAGCAGCTTCATTTATACCTTTATATATTTATTTACATAATGACAAATGGTTTTGCCTATGGTCAATGTAGCTGAAAAAATATTAGCATTTGTTTTTAGATAATGTCTCTGTAGTCCAACTTTTTTTGTAGGCCATGATACTTATTAAGGGACGATTTCAAATGTGCCTCCTAACACATGTTTTGAAACTCAAATCTTTCTTTCAACAATTATTAGTTTTGACTGTGAAAAAATAAAATTAAGAGAAATTACAGAGACAATATGTTTAGCAATAGGTATATTTGTTTTAAGCATTCCCCATTTTGAAATACAGACTACTTCTTGACCATGGATTTACAATATATTTTAATTATTGTGAAATAACCCATTGTTGTCTGCACAGTCTATTGCTATAATCAGTTTTAGTTATTTCCTGGCTTAGCTCTGTTTTCCTGTGTTTCTGTCACTCTTTCCTCCCTGGCTGTATCTTCCAAGTGGGTGACAGATGGGTTTTCACCAAAGCAAGACAAGAAGCAGCCATCAGAGACAGCTTGTCATAAGCAACCAGCAAGAAGCTCTGCTGCTGTAGGACTGAGAGATGCTCAGCTGTTGTGACAGAAGAGTCTTCCTGAATCATATGAAAGAGCTCTGAGGATGAATCCTGACTCTCTACTGCCTGGCCTTGCACTGCTATTAAAAAATGTCCACCGTGAGTGCAAATGTGATAAAAAGCACAACCAGCTCTGGATTAAAGAAAGAGTTCGGTGCTCAGTTTGGCCTGATTTATTATCTGCACACCTCAAGGCTGGGGGGAACCACAGCCACCTTGGAAATGTTGCTTAGCACCATCACAGACTACTTGGCATAGATAAGCACTGCACATCTGTGATAAAGTAACATTGAGGAAGGTGTGGTAGCCCTTGCATATGCCAAATTTCTTCTCACAGCATCTGAGATGGACAGTAGATGGATGTTTTCCGGAGCAATTGCGCTGTCTAGGTTAAGAGAAGTGATAATAGAATGGTTTGCTTTTGCTTCATCATTTTATGCTGGGGCAGTATTTCTTCCCCAGATGTCACAAGTTTAATTTTATTAAGAGAATAGCACCTGTTCCACTGAAATCTGCTGAGATAAAGCAATTATGTAATGCAGAACTTCTGCAAACCTTATCCAAATATAGCCGATCCATAATCTGTGCTCTACGTGTCTGAATTGGTTTTAGCACTCTGAGAGCCAGCTTATTTTATTTGGCTTCTGGTTAACACGTTTAACAGGAGTAACTGAAAGCTCAAAGTGTATGCATTTCAACTTCTTTGAAGTTTCATGAACATAAAAATAGGAAGATGTCCAAAAGAGGTGCATACATCACTTTTATAGCACAGCATTGCTGTTTTCAAAGCAAATTGGGTGTCTAGTAAAATGTGGAAGTGATGGCATAGAATTAGACTGCTGTAAATGCTTCACAAATGTACTGGGCCACCAGAAGTAAAGCTGCCCACTTTTTTCCTTGTTTAGCTAAAAACAGGATGCTCACACTAAGGTTTTTACTCTCTGAAGTAGTTTCTTTACTAGCACTTCACCTGTGACTCAATTCCAGGCAGGAAGGGAGGTCTTGAAGAGCTGAGTTGGGAGAGAGCGTAAGTTACCTCCTCTCCCTTCCCAAAGGAGCTGATCTCTGCAATGGGAAAGGGTACCAAAACTTGGGCTTGGATGTGCAAGTCTGAAGGTCCAAAGCCTGACTAAGGCAGCAGCCTGGTAAGGGCTGATCAGCAAAGTAAGTATATCCAACTAGAAACAGATACCTGCTAAAAGACAGGTCTGATTAACTGTTTGAAACAAAATAGCTGCAGAAGCAGAGCTTCTGGGTAGTATTTCAAAGCGAGGCAGGAGTTTTCATCAGTACAGAATGCCATATAGGTGTCATATAGGAAATACTGGGAGCTCTGCACACGCCAAAAATTTGCTGATGGCTTGAAAATCTGTATTCCTGTAAACAAACTACTCAAGTGGAAGACATGCTGTAGCTGCCATCTCCGATGAAATTAACAGTGCTTTACACTCTTGCAGCTTAGGAAAGATCCTGATAGATGTTATTACCACGGTAGTGAAATAGTAACAGTGCAAAACCTAGGGAGAATTCACAATCACTCTTGATATTTCTAGATATATACTTTTTTCTAAATTCAGCTAAATTATTCCTGAAATTCTACTTATAGACTTCCATAGTTACCCTGAACACAGACCTATGATACTGATGAGTGATGAGATATTTGGACTGAACTTCTCATAAATATTGCATGAAATTTTACATCTTTAGATTCTACCAATAGAGGAAAGCATCTTTTAAAGGAATATATTGTTCATGCACCACAACTGCATTTAATAGTTTTCCACTGTATTGCTTTTAGGTTCATTAACATTCATACTGTTGTCTGCCACCTCATTTGTTTCAGTGTTTGCTTTGAATTTGCCTTGCTGAAATAGTTTCACACTGTGCTTGCTCTGGCTCGTCTGCTGTTTCTATCTGACTAATGTTTTTACTGTATGTGTATATTTTATATATTTATATAGATTCTGTGCTGACTTATGCACATCCATTGACACCGTGATCTTCTGGGGCAAAATCAGACAGCCCAAATTCAGAATCCTACAAGTGGTCTTTCCTAAGAATAATGCAGTCAGGTATTATTTTGTCACAAACACTGCCTATTGATAAAGAACATAAAAAAAAAAAAAAAAAAAAAAAACTTCCTTCTCCAAAATAGTTTATTTGTTTAGTTCTAAACCTTCTACACAGAGCTTGACTAAAAAAAATAATAATAATAAAAAAAAAAAATAAATTGATCCTCCACTTCTGTTCCTGTCAGAAGAGTCCTAGAGACCTACTCCCTTGAGACATAAAGGTCTGGTTTGCAATAAATTTGTCTCTGAGTCTTACATGAAGAACAAGACTTGGTCTCGTTTAGTGCAAATGGAATGGAGTTATCAGGCTGCATAATTTCAATCAGTAGGTGCTATTTTCCAATCTCCAACAGCACCATATCCAATAACTTTTGCTGTATATACATGGAATACATGATGATTTCTCTAGCAAAGGCCTTACACTTTGCACAGTTTAGAGGAATGAGTATAGTCTTACTGCCTGCAGCTATTCTCCTTTTTGCTCTTCATGGATCAAAGTGTCTTAAGAAAGGACGTGATAATGCTCTCCTAACTTATATGAACATCCAGATCCTGCCACTCATTTACAGCTGCTCTGTGGTGATTTGCAGGAAAAAATGTGGAACAGAAAATGGCTTAGGTGATGAGCATTCTCCGTGCACGCAGAAATCCCTGAGTAGCACTGACACAGCATATTGGTTTCTTTATCACCCTTTGACTATTTATGCAGTCACTGACAAAAAAAGGTATCAATGACAAAAAAAGTACAAATATCAGATTCTGTCCCTTTAGCTCAGACTCTTAAATAAAATGCAACCCAAAGAAGCAATTTGGAACTGAAATTTCAAGATAAGATTTTTTATAACAACCATGGAAAGCAAGCATCAAATCTCCCAGATATTCAGCCTTGATAAAGCAAGTGTATTTAAAATAAAAGAAGTACCCAGCCCACCTGCATTGCGCTACTCTGAATCAGTCCACAGTAAAAGTATTGGATGTGGTGTAAGTGTCCAGAAGGATATTTAAGATGGCTAGTAGAGTTATTATCAGTAATAAAACAATAAAGTGTTAGTATAAACTAAAGAGAAAATGGGTTAAGAGTCTTTGTGTAATTTAAATGTTTTCAAATAAAGCTAACTCTATTATAGAATTCTTAGTACTCTATTCTAGAACACTTACTAGAATAATAATATCAGGACACTTGATACTTATTTCTTAGAATACATGGAGGGTGGGTGAGGTACAAGAAGACTGAAAAAAGGTATACATCATGGCTGCCTTTACAGAAAACAAAAGTGAAGATTAGGGAAATGGAAAAAGGAAATGAGGGACTAGTGAAATAAACTGCAATCCTCTACAAAATCCAGTAGTAAATAATTAATGTATTTGTAAAGTGCTGTGGTGGGTTGGCCTTGTCCAGCCAGACACCCACCCCACCCTTCTGTCGCTGCCCCCTCCTCAGCAGGCCAGGGAAAGAAAATGAGGTAGAAAAACGTTTGGGTCCAGATAGAAACAGGGCGATCACTCAACTGTCATAGGCAAAACTGATTCGACTTAAGGAAATGCAGTTTAATTTATTGCCAACTAAAATAGATTTGGATGGTGAGAAATAAGGACAAATATTAGAACACCTTTACTCCAACACCTTCCCATGCCCAGCCTCACCCCTTCCTCCCCCACCCTTCCACCTCCCTCGCCCCTGAGCAAGCAGCACAGGGGCTGGGGCTGGGGCTGGGGCTGGGGTCAGTCCCTGAGAGCCCCCCTCTGCCGCCCCTTCCTCCTCACACCCTGCCTTGCTCCAGCACGGGGCCTGCCCAGGGGACACAGGGGGATCTCTGCTCTGGCGCCTGGAGCCCTCCTGCCCTCCTCCTCCTCTCCCCCATGTTGGGTGCCGTCAGGGCTGTTTTGCCCCCTTTCTTCCTTTCTTTCTGCCGGCTGCTGGGCAGCACTGTGCCCTCCTTTCTTCCCCAGGCTGTCCCTGAGCCGAGGCGCTGCCATCTTGGCTGCTGGGCCCAGCCGTGGCCTGCGGTGGGGCCGTTGGGGCCAGCTGGAGCCAGGACTAGAGGAGAAGGACACGGGGATGTTGGTTGCTGAGAAGCTCAACATGAGCCGGCAATGTGCACTTGCAGCCCAGAAAGCCAACCATATCCTGGGCTGCACCAAAAGCAGCATGGCCAGCAGGGCAAGGGAGGGGATTCTCCCCCTCTGCTCTGCTCTCGTGAGACCCCACCTGGAGCCCTGCGCTCAGCTCTGGGGACGCAGCACAGAAAAGACAGGGACCTGTTGGAACAAGTCCAGAGGAGGGCTATGAGGATGCTCAGAGGGCTGGAGCACCTCTCCTATGAAGAAAGCCTGAGGGAGTTGGGGTTGTTCAGCCTGGAGAAGAGAAGGCTCTGGAGAGACCTTACAGCGGCCTTCCAGTACCTAAAGGGGAACTACAGGAAAGCAGGAGAAGGACTCTGAATCAAGGAGTGTAGTGATAGGACAAGGGGGAAGGGCTTAAAACTAAAAAAGGGTAAATTTAGGTTAGGTATTAGGAAGAAATTCTTCACTATGAGGCTGGTGAGACACTGGAAGAGGTTGCCCAGAATTTGTGGATGCCTCATCCCTGGAAGTGTTCAAGGCCAGGTTGGATGGGGCTTTGAGCAACCTGGTCTGGTGGGAGGTGTTGGCAGGGGAGCTGGTATTAGATGATCTTTAATGTCCCTTCCAATATAAACCATCTATGATTCTATGAAATTGTCAAAATGAAAGGATATTATTAGGCAGCAAACAGAAGGTGTTTCCCCTTTATCTGGTTCTTATGAAACATTCTTATTAACAACCCAGATGGGGGAATAGAGAGTATGCCTGTTTCACGTACAAATCATAATGACACAAAGTGAGCAGAAACAGTGAGCCTATCAGAGAACAGGATTATAATTCTAAGTGAGTCTAACTTCTTCCAGTTGGAGAAATGGTATGAAAAAGAAGTAAATGCAGGATCACCCACAGAAGTGCAAGATGTAGACAAGGGAGCTGGTAAGAAATATATAGAAGACACATTCCAGGAAAGACTGAAAGAATTAATGCTAATGGGCTAAAGAAAACAAAGTGGGTGCTGACAGGGAATAGGAGGCAAGCAGAAGGGGAGGTTTGGAACAGTCTTCAACTATGCAAAAGCCAAAAGCAGAGAAGAAAGGCATCAATTGTTTTTCATGTCCATGTCTGGCATAAGAAGTATGGAACTTCAACGAGAAGAAAGATTTAGGTGAGCCATTAGGAGAATTGAGAGGAAAAAGGAAGCCCTAGAAAAGCATGCCCATGGGAGCTGAGGAACCTCCATCACTTTAAAAGCAACTTACACAAGCACCCACCATGAAAAATGCACATAGAACTGATTTCACTTTAAGGTAAGAGGATGGGCTAGATACAACTATCTGGTTCCTACCATTTTTTTATTATTCTTTCACTAACATCAATCTGTAGTAGCACAACTCTCTTCCTTTTCTTCTTCTTGCAACTGACAACAAAAGTTATGAGAGATTCTTTTCTACTGCTGAGCATGCAATTCCTTTTATCTTATGCTCACATCACCAACTTCTGAAATGGGGTAAGACTAAACAAGTGCTTTCTGAGGTGAGGCAGAAGTGTGCTGAATTAATGAGAGTCAGGTAGGGGTAAAACAGAAAAGCCAGCACAAGAACATAGGAGACTTCCGATCCTGGCTTTCAGTCTAGTTTTAAGACCACAATTTTTCCTTCAGCTAAATTTTTCTAAGACCTTCTATCATGTGTGCAGATAAAATAAGAAAGTCCAAATCTTCTATACCAATTTATGCAATTAAATTCTCTCAAACAGTTAAAAAGAAAAGCAAACAGATGATGTTGATAGCAGTTTTCTTAATCTAGGCCAGTTTTCCATTTACTTGGAAGAAGGCAACAAATCCTGACAAAATGATTCTCTGAATCCTTAGGGTAAGGAGGACTTTTCTCTGCAGAGCACAAGAAATATGAAGGGACATGAAGAATAATTAATTGGAATCTCTAATTAAACAGTAGAGCCTAAGAGATAACTTTGTGTCATCCGGAAATGTTCTCAGGAAGTGACATTGTCTCCAATGAAAGTCCAGATGTATATTAATTGCAATTCAGGCAACCTTGAAAATAAACAGAAAGTGACATGAAGGTGTGAAGTTTCTGCAAAATGTCCCTGTAGGATTAAAAGGGTAAAATGTTTTGAATTAAGATAAGTAGGACAAGAAGTTTGCCACATCACATGTTTTCCCATTTAGGAACTGACAGGACAAACTACAAGCAGTTGCCTTGAGCACTACATTAAATTCAGGGTGTGAAGGAAGGAAAAGGAAGTGCAAAGAGAGACGTTGTTTAATGTTGGAAATTATCAGGGCTATCTGAAGTGAGTCAGTTAATCAGAAAGGAAACTAGGAACATTGGGGGATAGGGTTGAGTATTATTATATTTTATCTGTTTTTTAAAAAGAACATTAAGGTAAAAGCTTTAGAGTTTCTTTTATGTCAAGCATAATCTAAAGATGAGAGTTATCCGATACTTTCTGTGAAAGCTCATTCACAGAAATAGTATGCTTGAGCAAAAGAATTGCCATGTTTAATTATATCACTGTTCCACTTAATTTGGTACCTTTTCTTCAAGACTCAGTAGTACCTCAAAATGTGTCACAGCGAAGTGTGAGAAGTACCATATAAGATTACTGTGCCCTTAGGGAAGATGTCTTCCCAACCCCTGTTATTTAGTAGCTGGTTTATGTCCTGAATCATGAAGGTTTATATCCCACATAAATTTTCTATCTGGCCTAATATAACTGTTCTCCTTATTCACAGAAATGTTTATTTCTGATATTGTATCTTGTAGTAATGACTTAAGTATACCAGTTAGTCATTGTATTAAAGGGAAATTAATTTTATTGGTTTAAATTTTATTTCCTTCCAGATGCAGTGAATCTTCTTTTGTTCCTCTGTGACACAGTGTGTGTTAAAATTAATGGTAATTTTAAATATCATTATCAGTGTTCCCTCTTTTCAATGCCACTTCCCAAGATTATTTTCTATGCCTCCAAAATGAAAACAAAACCTTCTGGATTACAATTTTTACAAGTCATATTTGTAATTTCTACCCACAGTGTAGCATATTCGATCATTTGCTTCCAAAGGAACAAAATATGTATTACCCAAGCCAATTGGGATGCTTAGTTCTCTTGTAATGAAGAAATAAAAATTGCATGCATTATTTTTCACGTAACTAAAATTGGGGTGCAACTTTAAAGGACAAGTTGGAAATGTGGATATTTCATTCAATTAATCTGCCCTGAAAAGTCATTATTTTCGCAACATGCATTTTCATTAGATCTTTCCACAATTTGTCTACAAACTCTACTGTACTGTGCATACTGAGAGGATGAATTGGTAACATTCATGCCATACCAACAACATAGCAGAAGTTGAACTGAAGAATGTAACAATGAACAAAGCCTGTGCAAAGAAGTGAACACAGAGAAAGGGAGGTAAAGTCAAGACAGGAGCTGTTTGGGATGAGTGTTATAAAACTAAGCACCACCTGGAAAAATCTACCTGTCTTCAAAAAACAAACTAACAACCACCACCACCAACAACAACAGCAAACTAGAAAGCTAGAAAGGTGTAGGAATTGTCAATAGAGCTAACCAAGGAGAATCACGGGAAAACAACTGCAATGGATGTAAATTGTCACTGTCTAAATGAACACAGCAGTACCAAAAGCCACCAGGAAAACACATACCAAAAAAAATCACAAGTTCTTATGAAACTTGAGGCTCCCTAGAGGCATCTATGAAACCTGGGACTTTTTGGTTGTGTGATGTTGATTTTAATGTCTCAGTGGGAAAGCACAAGAAAGATCTTCTCCATTGGGGATTTCCCCAACCACTATGCCCCATATCGCACAAATAGGAGCAGGGGCTGGGCTGGCACTCAAGAGTGCTGACTAGCAGCTTTGCCTTCTGCTTTTAAGAGATGCAGTAAAGCTAAAGGTCAAACACCTCGTTTTGTTGGCAGCCTACTGAAAAAAAAAAAAAAAAAAAAAAAAAAAAAAAAAAAGGATGAACCTCATTTTTTTCTGCTCACAATACCAAAAATGTAAAATAAACAGTGATGGTTGACCCCTAGATTAACACTTATCCTCAAATGTTTTTCATTCTTATATTGCTTTCAGTAAAAAGTAGTAAAATAGCCCATGTAGAGATCAGGACAATTAGCGTTTAAATGTATAGCAAATAGTCACTTTGCCCTGACCCTTCTCTATAAAATCTGATTTAGAAAGCATTTGGGATTGTCTAGCTGTTTGGTGTCATCTTGCTTGCATGCTGATGCTACTGTAAGTGAAACTGCTCTCTTCAGAAGATGCTCAGCTGTTACTAGCACTGTTAATTCAGACAAAAAGGTATCACAAGGACCCAACTAGTTTGCACCATGCCCCTCTACTGTGCTCTGGAAGAGCAAAGGAGCCTGAGACTTGACCTTAACTCTTCACTTCAACTACATGATCCTGCTACAAAATTTGTCTAATGTCAATTGGCCGTAATGGCAATGGAAATCAGGCCCAGAAATGTAAGCCCTGCCTTTTGCTTAGTCCATGATTTCTAATTCAAAGATGAATCCAATGTTCTCTGTAAAAACTGAACAAAATGCGATTATTATTTTAAACAGTGAAGCAGCTTTGCAGGCAAAGGCAATTGAATATGTGGAAATCAAGTTTACTTGATCAAATGGCAAGCAGTATAAAATCAAATTATGCATTCTACTAAAACATTCTTTTAATAACAACAGAACAAATGCAAGCCTTCCAAGCTTCCCATGGGTTTTATTAAAGTAACATATTCAGCGGCTAGCTTTCCAGCACCAGGAAGGAGCTAAACACATCTCTTCCCCTGCTTTACTTTTCAATTTTGATGGATTGCTAATTGAAGTGAGAGAGGTGTCTAGAAGTGGGTTGGAAGTATCCCGAGCTTTGTGATTTGATTATGGAGACGTTCACCTCTGGCTGACCATCTTATTTCCTGTGAAGGTCAAAACAAGTGAGGCCTCAATTCACCAGTTCACCACGTTTGGCATAAGACTAAGCTCATGATTATGTTCTATGGCATCATTAATATGCAGTTGCTGAAATTCTTCCCTAAACTGAAGCTAGAAGATCTTCATTCTTTCTCAGCTGGTATAAAATATATCATGTGTCATACTCTATTTCCTATTGCATGCAGACCTGCAAACAAAAATGACCATCAAAATGGAAAAGCCATGGCACTGCTAGCATATTGGGCAATGATTAGATTACCCAGAACAGTTTGCTAGACCTTTAACACCAACTTAGAGTTCAGCACTGACAGAAGAAGAGATTATATCAGACATTCAAAAACACATAAACAAAAAGAAGTGTGGATTGAAAATGACACCTTATTCAAACTCCAGAAAAAAAGTCTCCACCACTTCAATTAAATTTAGAGAGATATTATGAACCGAGAACTGATTAGATAATCTAGTTCCTGTTGATTTGTGTCAGTTACAATTTACATTTACAGAATACCTTCAAAATAGGCAATTGTACTCTGCTCCCCACATAAACTCTTAAGAAATCAGTTCTATCTGGTCTTAATGTCTTTTGTAGAATTTTCTATATAAAAAGACGATAGTAAACCATACACTATTAATTGTAAGTGGACTTGATATAACAATAAAAAAAATGTGTTTCTCATTAGAATAAACCTTATACTAGCAAAGAGAAAGCTAAGAGCGACTTGAGTATCATTCTTCAGTGAGTCTTTCTCCTGTTAAAAATATATGGATTTAAAACACTTTAAATTTTTATGCATCAGGCACAAAGTTTTAAATTAAGAATGAACCAGTTACTTTGTGTAATTCAAGGAAGGCCATCTATCACGTTAAGTTTTCAAATTTTTCACAGCTCTCATTTTGCCATGCCTAAGACATTGTGCGTTATCACTTCATCTATCATAGATTATTACAGATATAGTTGCACATGACTTCTAAACGATAAAGCCTCTGTGCTGCCAGCAGTCTTTGAAAACGACTCCAAAAGCCTGAAAAAAGTCCTTTTCACTGATTTCCTTGGGCAAGGAAAAAACAGAAGCAGAGGAAAGAAAACGAAATGGGAAGAAAGGGGGCTTCAAACACTCTGCTTCTCCTTAATGAGATTAATCCATATGTTTGTCTTTTATTTGCTGTTTTCCATTGTTAATGGATTGGGGGGGGTGGGTGTTGTTTGTTTGTTTGAAATCATGCTACAGAATGCTTCTGTTTTTTTCTATCATATTGCAGAAAATATCACCTTGTTATTTAACCACTGAAGTGAAAAGAATGTCCCAAGGTTGTATGGGTGGATAAAAGCTGCTGAACACCAAAAGTTGTAGGCTGCTCCAGTGTCTCCTCTAGGCAGCAAGCCATTGGTGCCAGAATGTCTTTGCTGGAAATGGTCACTGAGATTCAAAGTTTTCTTGAACTCAGCCTGCACTTTTACAGTCTTCTAAGAAAAAATAAAAATAAAAAAATAAAAAATAGAGGCCTGTCCTAGGAACTTTTAGTTTTCTCAAGTAAAGTTCAAAACTGAGATTGACTCACTAAGCCTCCTTCCTCAATCTTGATATGGGGAAAAAGTGCTGCTTTATATACTTACCTGATTCTTGCAAGCAAAAACCACACAAAATTATATTTACACTGGGCACATATATAGGGTTTAGCAATTTTAAAAAGCTATCACCCCATACTTTATAAGAAAACAGATACTAGTCTTTTCTGGATCTACATATGTATAAATATATATATATATATTGCATTTAAGACAAACGACCATTTAGAGGTTATACATATTCATAATTAACTGGGAACCATTTCATGGTCAATGTTAACTTGTTTAGCAAGAGTATTGTTTCTGCATAAAGCACTCGTCTGTGCAATTGATATTACTAGAGCCTCTCTGTTCCCTGAGGAAAACAGTTCAAGGAAGCAGCTTGGAGGAAATAAAAAGGCAAAAAGGTGATCATTTCTCTGGCACTGCTACGCTAAATTGGCATAACGAATGCAAAAATAAATAACTTTAGCAAAAAGTGTTCCAGACTTTCAAAGGAGTGTGTAAGTTATTGATGTGATCAGAACAATAGCTGCTAACGGATGAAGATGTTTCATAGTTCTTATGCACCTGCTTATTCTTCTGTTAATTAAAATCTGTGATTGCCAGAGTAATTTTTTGCATTGCATATATGTGCAGCTTCAGAAGCAAGAAACACATTTTGCAAAGAAAAATGCAAACCCAAACCCTTGCCAGCATATTCATAGAATCATAACTTACTTTAGTTACTAGGTGAACTTCTCACCTAGTAACTCACAATGATGTGAGAAGAACTAGGATTAAAGTTTCCAAGTTTTACCCAAGTGAGTAATATGCAATGGCAAGCAGCCTAGGCCTAAGTTTGTGCAGTGGTTCTCAGCTGGTCAGGACTACTATACAGACCACAAGTCAGAAAAATAAACTAAAATTCATACTGGTTCAAGCTTTGGCCCACTGGGGCCTCAATCAAAAGAAACCATTAATGCCAGAGTGGACATGGAATGTCCTACATGAAGTGAAAACTATTTTAGAGTTCAACCTAAAACCATTGCAAAGTCCTTGAAAGATTTTCAGTTGACTTCAGAGGATTCTAGAGACAATTTCTCATGTGCTTCTTCATGGGAATAACGACTATAGTATTTGTTTGTAAGGGGAGGTACATGAGTTGTGAGATATCTGGACTAGCTAGAGAGTAGCTGGAGGTGCACAAATGTCAATTGCTGAAATTGTCAATTACAATCTTTTCCAGGATTTAAGAAGAAGAAGAAAAAAAAAAAAAAAAAAGAGGTGATGGATAAAGGAAACTCCTCCTTAGACATTCAAGCAAAATCCAAAGCTTTTCTGACCAGATTATGTCTATTGGTAGACACTACCTAAAGCTCTGGTACACCAAGAACAGTACAATCAGTGGTATCTAATATCCTCAACAGTGTTTTTTGAAATTCAAATAGTAGACGATCACCACATCAATCATACCAGAAGAACAGGTACTTACTACAATGTACTGCAGACAAGAGCTTTTCTGACTGTAGCATAATATATTGTAGACAGTAATTTTTCTGTGACTGTAATACAACGGATTGTAGAAAATGTTTTTTATGTGACTACTGGATGGGACCTCTTAGGTTTCTTAGCCCTCTTGGATTCACGCCTGTGTTCTTGAACGCAACTTTGTCAACTAGTCCCTTTCATAAACTGAAGATTAAAGTGCTTTGCATGCATTCATTAATTAAGCCCCACAGTTACAGCTGTCAGATAATATCACTGAATAATTTATTTGACAAATTTCACTTTTTATGATAAATTATTCAATGTTCTTAATTCTTATTATTTTCCCCACAATTTATACAGCTGGGCAAGCAATTTGTGAAGCATTGTCATTCAGCAGCCTGCTAGGTACATTCTGAAAACATTTTAAAAACAAAAACAAGTCTAACCCTACCCCCTTATTTTTTCCCAACTTCAGTCATTGGAGGAGGATATTCTATATTTTTATAAGTGGGAAACCTGTAAGGTTTGCAGATATGGTGTATGTAAAAGGCACAGGCAAGACGCAAAGTTTTGTTTCTAAAAAAATCACAGCAAGTACAGCAGAATTCAGATATACTGAAATCTATCTCCTTAATTTCAGATGCATCTCAGTTACTTCAGCAGATGAACAGCAATTAGAAAAATTACAACAAAACTACCAAACAAAGCTCTGCAGTAATATTCAGGACACAACAACTGAATCTTCAAATACAAACAAATTATTTCCTTCCTTTCTGTTTAACAAAATTCAGAAGCAGTAAAAAAAATGCCAAGTATGCATCAAAAAAAAAAAAAAAAAAAAAGTATGCATGATGCTTTGAACCATGATACATTTGAGTCACCGGTGGGAAAAGATAATAGTAATAAAAATAAATAAATAAATAAGAACAGGACTTCATTGCTGCTTGCCTACCAGCAAGATACTTGGTTCTGCTGTTCAGCAGTCAGGGAACCACAGATATATTGTTTAATACTTCCCGTGTAGCATTTTCATTGTTTGATTTCAAAACAATTGTAATTGTTAATAAAAGGAAAGAAGAGAGAATAAACATGTGCTAAGACCCACCTACCTCTAGCAAATTCCAAGCATTTCAGGCACGTTATCTTGAGTTCTAGGACCTGTGGGAATCCCAGAGTTTAGACATATTGAACCTTAATGAGCCAACATTTTAAAAATTGAATTAATTAACGAATTAACTAAAACCCCAGACCACATTCAATTCTATCCTGGGTAGAAGACACAAGGGGACAAAACCTGAGTACCTTTTTTTCAGAATGTCTTGACAGACATAATCAACTTCAGTCTTGCTGATCTTGCAAGGCTTTTTCAAGCTACACTCTCTCTGTACTCTAAGGTAATCAGGAAAGGATACAAAAAGTCTTTTGTACAAGCCATGTTTGTAAAGACAGCATAGCAAAAACTACATTCTGACTTTACTGGCATGTCCAGCTAAAAAAGCAAATCACAAGAGGGACCTTTCCTCAAGCAGCCACAGTCTATCTCCTCAATCTTCTCCAGAATATATTTGTACCTGGGATGGAGGAACCCTGGAACCCTGGATATACATACAGGCTAGGGGATGAGAGGCTGGAGAGCAGCCCCATGGAAAGAGATCTGGAGATTTTGGTTGGCAGCAAGTTGAACGTGAGCCAGCAGCATGCCCTGGCAGCCCAAAGGGCCAGCCGTACGCTGGGGTGCGTCAAGCACAGCAAGGCTAGCCGGTCAAGGGAGGGGATTGTCCTGCGCTGCTCTGCCTGGTGCAGTCTCACCTCAAGTACTGGGTGACACAATATAATGAGGATATAAAACTATTAGAGAGAGTCCAAAGGAGGGTTCCAAAGATGGTGAAGGATCTCGAGGGGAAGACATAAGGAGCGTTTGAGGTCCCTTGTTTTGCTCAGCCCCGAGCAGAGCAGGCTGAGGGGAGGCCTCATGGCGGCCTGCAGCTCCCTCACGAGGGGAGCGGAGGGGCAGGCGCTGAGCTCTGCTCTCTGGGGACAGCGACAGGACCCGAGGGCACGGCATGGAGCTGGGACAGGGGAGGGTCAGGATGGGTGTTAGGGAAAGGTTCTGCACCCAGAGGACGGTCAGGCACTGGGACAGGCTCCCCAGGGAAGTCATCATAGCACCGAGCCCGCCAGAGTTCAAGAAGAATTCAGACAAGGCTCTCAGACAAGACACATGGCTTATTTTTTGTATGGCACTCTCTGGAGCCAGGGGTTGGACTCGATGATCCTCATGGGTCCCTCCCAGCGTAGGATATGCTATGATTCCTGACACATTGGACAGTGTGTATGTGTGCATTCTGCCAATGTAATGGACTACAAAGTCATGGGAAATCTCAGTTTGCCAAGCTCCACCCAAATCTTAGCCCATCTCAACCATGTGCCAGAGGTATAAAAGCTACATTGGAACTGTTCCTCTTACCAAAATATGACCACAGTATTTTCAGTTGGAGTAAGGGAATAAGGGAAGCATTAACTAATTGAACTCACCTTGACTGGATAAGAAAACAAAATGCAAACATACAAGTGGTTCTTGTAAAGAACACTGCATGATATATGTCAGTCTGAGAAAGCAAGTTATGGATTAATTGCCAGAGATTGACTAAACATTTCAGAGATGAAGTCCAAGATTTACTGTGCATCCTTTTATTTTTTAGGAAAGCCTAGGTAAATTGGTCTAATCAGTCAAATTAAGAAGCTCTTTCCCCCTGCATGCTGAATCTTCTTCAATGCTAGTGAATTTTTCTAAGGAAAAATTAATAAAAATGTCTTATCATAGATCAATAGTTGAAAGTGATGGACTTACAGTAGTGAATTTAAATGAGCCTGAGAGTCTAGGATCAAACATTTCCTTCTAGTCTGGGGAGCTGCTTGATTTTTTTTCTGTTATCTCTAGTGATTATTTTAAAGTATTACGTTTAAGTTCATTAACCTCCAAAATTATCTTTAAAGTGAAGGAGGAGGAAATGACATGTGCTGGGATATATCAGAACTCATCATGCTGTTTTTGTGCTGTATTTCTGAGGTTTTCTTATGTCTTGCTTCAGAAAAAAAAAAAAGGGGTGGGGGAAGGGTTTTGAGATGAGATTAAATGGTTTTGGATTTATGCGCTCTCCTGGAGTTACATACTTTTAATATGGAAAAGGGCATAAGGTATACTAAATTTCCATGAAAAGAAACATAAGAAAAAGAAGCAATAAAAACATTTCACAGAAGATGCACCATTCTGCCTGCCACAGTCACTTCAATGGAAAGTGCGTTCCAGCCTCTGACAGCAATGCTTTTGTGAGACATGACACACAGAGGTCTAGCCCTTTCACAAGTCCCACTTGTGAAAGCAACTCAGTTAAACAGTTGCTCTCTCTCTTCTAACACATGATTTCTAATGGGAAAAAAAAAAAAAAAAAAAAAAAAAAAAAAAGTGGTAAGAAAAGAAATTCTGTTTAGTAACAGCACTTAAAATTCCTCTTGGAGACCTCCCTGGCCTCTTGTGAATGCCCCACAACATTCCCCTCCATACATCCACCACTGACATTTCCATTGAAAGAACGTGAAGGTCTTAAATCCTCAAGTCTGAAAAAAGAAACCATCTTCAGATAGCGTGAGAACATCTGATTGCCATAATCTTTGAAAATTATTCAGAACCATATTCAGAAGATTTTGCAAGTGCCTGATTTCATTTAGGTGATTTAGTTTAGTTATATATATATATATCCTCCACTGGTCTAAATCAGTATTGCTTTACTGACTCTACCAGCTCTTTGTCATTTTACATCCTGCTGAGCTCATAGCTGTTTAATTCTTGCCATCAGCAACAGCCATTTATTCCCCAAGATTAACATAAAGAAGTAAAGAGAGAGGTACCAAATTTCTACTTTAGACGAGAGAAAGGGTACTGTCCATTTCATGCCTGCTCAATACTCCTGGCAACAAGCATTTCACTGCCAATCAGCCCACTTCTAAGGTTTCCATCTACACGTTTTTTTTTCAGTTACCAGTTGAAGAGATTTATTTATTTATTTTTAATCAGAACATAAATTAAATTGTGTGGAAGTTAACCCGTCCAGAAGTCTAGCTAACATTTTATTGAAAGTCTTTTGCAAGAAGCTGTCTATCTGAATTAATTACATGAATGAGACAGGCATATATTTTGGAGCAGAGACACTCTTAAGATACCATGCTTCATACTTACATTATGAATATTCATTTAGTGTAGTCTGATAGACAACCAGATGCACATCTTGTTTTGCAGGACATTTGAAGCATTACCACATATTATATAGTGGGATAGTAACTGACAAGTCATAAAATAATGGACACTTGCTGCAAGGCTCATCTAAACCCTTGCCCGCTAACTCTGCATCAGTGCAGCTACTCCCTTGAGTTCTAAAATTCAAAATATCTTTGACTATCACTCTCTGCATAGCTTTCCAAAGAAATATTTATTCTGTCCTGAACATGCAACTTGCTAGTAAATTAGCAAAGGGCTCAGGAAGGAGAACAGATCAGGTTTCACAGGCTGGTTTCTTATTTTCTAGCAAGGAGAAAGGGGAGTTTTATAGCACTAAGGAAGTAAGACTCGAATTTCTCCAAGGGATTGCATTATTTGCTTCAAAACATGGTAATTACAGAGTCATACATTGCAGAATGGTAGTACTCAGAAAGGAAAAGATCAGTTACAAGAAAGATAAGGATCTTTTTGCCAGCCATCAGAGAGAAGTGAAGGGAACCATAACTGCTGCTTCCCTATCCCAATGGAAAAAAAAAAAAAAAAAAAAAAAAA
>NC_048894.1:78144436-78185580 GCF_011077185.1 Oxyura jamaicensis
AAGAAAGAAAGAAAAGAAAGAAAAGAAAGAAAGAAAGAAAGAAAGAAAGAAAGAAAGAAAGAAAGAAAGAAAGAAAGAAAGAAAGAAAGAAAGAAAGAAAGAAAGAAAGAAAGAAAGAAAAAGAAAGGAAAGAAAAAGAAAGAAAGAAAGAAAAAGAAAGGAAAGAAAGAAAATATACTGATACAGTATTGATAGACATACTAGGGAAAATGGAACCGCTTCTGAATACAAATCATATACAGGGTTAAATGACAACAATTCCATTTAGAATTAAAATAAAATTTATTGCATTTTGCAGCACTTAAATTAATTTATTCCTTTATTCATTGTGGTTTTTTTTTGTTGTTGTTGTTGTTGTTTTTCCTTTCCAGACTAACAACAGAATGTAATAATCCACTCAGCAGTAACCCTGCTCTACTGGATAAAAATCCTGTAAAAAGTGTTGAGCTTTACTGAAAAAAAAATAAAATAAAATACATTCCCTGAATTATATTTTCACTGACTACGCTATGTTGACTCAAGAGCAAATAGGGGCACAGCAGAAACCATTTATAACAATTTTACCGATAGCAACAGAAAAAGAGCAACCATGAGAAATAACAAGAAAGCAATGAATGCTCAGGTCTACTATCAGTGCTTAAAACACCACACAAACACAGGCACAGCACAACTAGACACTGAGAACACGGTTTGCAACAACACGAGCCTTCTTTAAAAGGAACATGCTTAATGTACTTGGGAGCTGTGGGAATGAAAAGTAGCATGGGCATCAGATTTTCTGAACTGGGCATTTTAGGTGTCAGCATTTCCATCCCCCTCTTGAATTTTTCAGATGAGTTTTATTCTGACCTTACTGAAATAAAAAAAAGATTCTAGTGGATGAAATATGCTGAGACATTTTCATTTTAAGTGTCCCAATGCCTTGTCAATGCAGCCAGCAGAAAAGTGGTGAAAGGATATCTCAGCATCAGCATTACCAAGAGATACCTAACTGGCATTTTCACAAAAACTTGTGAGGCTTAGGGTTAGTTTCCCCACTGCTGTGTTCATATTACTTGCCTCCTATAAGCCATTTTCCAACACTTTCACTCCTGTGACAAGTTTTAAAAATATCCTACTAACTGCAAACTTTTATCAGCTCCAGCCCGTTCCAGACTTGTGTCTCTAGAGACCTTAACACACATTAAACTAGAAGATGAGTTCACAGCTCTCAAGCTACTGTGCACCAGGCTCCCTTGTGGACGTTCTTACCATACACTGAGAAGGGATTTTAGTAGCCCAGCCTACTCAAGTTCTGCATTTGTAATAAAACTCAGAAAACACAGTTCTCTGTTGTTGTGTCAGTATTATACACGATGCCTCATGTGGTGCAAGTGTGTTCAGGAAAGGCTCACAAAGTAGTATTTACCATACCATATAAAGGTACCGTTAGTAAGTACCACGTTTTGTACGTGGGGCAACAGAATGAAGTTGTGATATAAATGCACACCTCTGTAACTGTTTCTCATATAGGCAGCTTCTCAATAAAAGCAGTCTACACACTGGACCACATTTTATATGCTGATGTTTTACATTAAGCTTTAATTTGCGTCTCTTCAAGAACCAAAGTCTGTGAAACGTTTTTTTTGTTGTTTTTTTTTTTTTTTTTTTTTGACTTTGAGAATGTAGAGCTACTGTGCAAAGACAGAGCTCCTTTGGAGTGGTAATACTGGGAAAAAATAAACACTTCTTTTTTTGCATAAAGTTGAGGAAAGAGAGAAAGAACGTTCTCATACCAGAGTCCTTATTTACAGGGGAAAGTCGTAGAAGTGCCTCTAACTGGAGTGCTGGTAGGAAAGCTTTTAGAATATTTTAATAAATGAGCAATAACAAATTACAAGGACAGAGCAGTATTCACCCGGGCTTTCTAAAGAACATGGTTCAGATCTGAAATTGATGAACTACTAAGAGAAGAACGTGATCAGCTTTGGTATCAGAGGAATGAACGATGCCAAACATAGGACCATCTGGTTATGTAAATCTCAGAAGGATCCAGTTTGGGCTTTTATTCAGGACAAACTGATAGGAAAAAAATAAACAAATGACACAACTGATAGACTGAAGAAAAGGTTAGATGTTAAAGAACTATAAAATCATGAAAGATAGAGAAGGTGAGTGGAAAATAACCCTCTACTTCATCTAATACCAAAGGTAGGGTATAAAATTACATGGCAGGAGATGCAAAATAATGTCTTTGTTGCGTACACTAGTACCTAACATTTGCTTTTAAGCTAATCTTATTAAACAAAACAATTGCAAATGAGATGGCAAAAAGTTTGTCCCTGAAAATTTTCTGAAAAACAATTTTTTCTCATACCTATTACACTAAGGAAGAAAAGGCAATTCCTAGTTCCAAGTCCTAGGAAAGATGAATATGGTTTACCCAGTAAGGTGTGAGGGGTAATCCAGCCCCCTCCCACCAGCCCACCTCCTACATCCCTCCAGGACCACAGCATCCCCCACAGCTCCGAGCCTGCCAAGTGTTGCTGTCTTTGGGTCTTGCACAATCCAAAGCCATGAGGCAGTCAGGGCAGAGAGGTGTAACGCCTGCTACAAATACTTCTGTGCTTTGATCTACAAGGAGATCTAGAAGAGATCTATTGAAGAGAAGGTGAATGAAGTGACCCCACCCAACACACACCAGCATGGCTGCAGTGATGGGCCATTTAGCTGAAGCAAGTTAAACCTGCTGGCATAATCCCATCCTGGCATTTACTGGACTCTTCTAAGAGAGACTACTTATTACTGAGAGTAGCTTGTGTCATGGGTATTCTTGACCCTGTCAGTCTGATTTACTTGTGAAACCAGACAAGAATAACAAAGCCATTTGTGAAAATGTTGAATGCCTGAAAAGCATATTGTCTGCAATGGCTTCCAGTCCATTCCTGGAAGCCACTCTAATGAAGGATGTGTCTGAAAGCTGCTTGGTATTAAAGCCAAAAAAGTATATACAAAATAGTTTGCACAGAGCCGAAGCAAGAAGGCATCTACAGATAAAAATCCTGAACAATAATAAACACAAAACATCTATCCCAAATTATGATCTAATTCCTGGATTTAATAAGATCATTATTAAATGCACATCACTTTCTTCACTGTGATAGTTTCTTTGTGCACCAGAGTTCTCTCTTTCTTTTCTAGATCAGTCCAGAATGACTTCCTCATCCACGCCAGCGTGTTCCTGCAGTCGGCAGTGTGGTGAGGTGGAGCTGCTGTGCTCTGATCATGCTATTACCTGCTCACCAGAACGAGCACCAGCCTCACAGAGGTCTCTCCTGGCCCCAGGCTGTAATTTGCAGCAGCCCCTTGCCCCAGCACCTCTTTCGCATCAGATCACACTGCTTCTTGAAGGAAATCAATCACTATAGCTTGAAGAAAAAAAAAAAAAAAAAAAAAAACAAAAAAAAAAAACACAACACAGGGCACTACTCTATACTAGTAAGTTGTCCAGATATCTTTGCAAAAGAGGTACTTCCACTGAAATATATGTTATGAGGCTCAACTTCAGGGTTTTCTGAGAAACTTGTATGAGTTATGCTGCGTCATCTAGCTGGCCAGACTGTCCTTTGAGGACCTGATGTATATTCAAACATTAATTTGTATGCTGTATACGCTGAGTGGGTTATCTTTAATGGGTAATAAGTATGACTTGGAAATACATGCAGACATATTTTTACATCTGCTTATATGCATGTTTCCCAGACATGCATATGCAAAGACAACGATATGTAAAGACAAAGGGTTACTTTCAGAGAACTGAGCATTTCAAAGAACTAGAGTTCATAAATTATTGTTAATGTTTGTGTGGTATTATAGTGATTAGTAGAAAATAATTGCTGAAATCTTAAGCTAAATAATGATTCACCCTCAGCATCATTAAAAAAATGTCTTCACTTGTTACTCATTTTCTTTTTGGTTACAAAATAAAGAGTTTATTTGAATAAGGATGGAAAAGAAGCTGTTACAAGTTGTTTGCACGGAAAAGGAGAGGGTACTGACAGGAGGAAGCGTATTAATTCTGTTCTGAAAGAGTTTTATTTTGAGCACAGGCTTATTGTAATTCAGAAGCATGCTGACACAGGCATGTGGAGGCTTGAGTAGCACTATTATTCCCAAATATTTCAAAATTTCAGCTGCTTACAATTATACAATTAAATAACTGCTGTATATTTTGATTTATTATTCTTGATGCTTCAAAGAGCACACTTTCAAGCTTATGTCCACCGCTTTTAGGACTAACAACTCCCTTTTTCTTAGTAAAAATTGAGGGTCAAAATAAACCTGACTTTGAGCTCCAGGACTTTAAGGGCCAAATATTAAGAGATGAGCAGTACAACAGAATAAGACAAATGCCAGGAGGCTTCAAAATGCAGCCTAAGAGTACATGGTAAGTGAACCCCACAACTCTCATTTTTCTGTTGTGCAAGTCACTCGAACTTCCCCTAATTACAGGTTCATCACACTTCATTTTGAGCAGAGGTCAGCACTGAAGTGCTGCATTTCCGAGGGAGAAAGAGAGAGGTGCCAATTTTCTACTGATGTAAAACGACACTGCTTCATCGGCCCGAACTGCTCCCCTGGAATCCTCCAGCTTTTGCAGAGGAAACATGCTGACTCCTGCACACCCATAAGAGTATATTCCCTTCATGCACACAGCCACAGCTCACAGTAAAGGAAGAGCACCTGTGAACTTACATATGCCCTGAGGCATCCCTATTTTCACTGGCTGCTTTGAACTCTGAAACCTGCACAGGAGGGACAGACGTCAGGATGCACTCTGGCTTCACCAGAGACTGCTTCCTTTGCTAAAGTCTTGCTGAAAGAGAGGCTTTGCAAGGCTTCCCATGCACACTGACCTCACGAGACAACATGCTGTGACTGCAACATCTCATGGTCTGTGCTATAGGGTCACACAGACCAGCAGCTCCTGGGTTCTCACACAGTCTGCTGGCTGGAGACATGCCTAAGCAACATCACCACCTCACTTCATCACTGCTGCTTAATTTGTCCCGGGAAAGGTCTGCTCTATCTTAAGTTAGTGAGGATTTCCCCATTTCTGTGAGACTTCAATAATATTTGAAGGGGAAAACAGAAAAAAAAAAAATCTTTCAGACACTAAACTCTGACAAACTGGCACGTTTGCAATATACTTATGTTTTTGTGCATGCAAATTGCTGACTTCAAATTGCTGACTTGAGAAGCCTAAGCCTTTAACCCCTATTTATACCTGTTTTGGTTCAATTTTTATCTAGTATATTCCCTGTCTCCAGCAGGAATATCACTGAGTACAAAGCAAGACAGAATATGGTCCACTAATCTCTATCCATTTTTCATGGTGACAATTGCCAAAATTACTTAATGTATTATGTGGATTTTGTGATTTCACAAAGTCAAATTTGCATCATACAATTTTGATGTCGATTTTGTTGCATGGCATTTGTTATTCATGAAATATGCTTCAAGACCTGTCCATGTACTATAAATTATAGTTCCTCCAATATCCTCCAATTTAACTCCCTTGAATCATGTAGTGCTAGGCATTTCCTTTGTTAACCTTAAAATATTCAAAGAACAACAACTGAGACATATTAAATAGCTTAATGTATAACAGTAACTCAGAAGAGGTGGTTCTTTCATGAATGACAGCAGCCTCCCAACCTTTTTGTTTTTCTTATTAGAACAGAACTTCACCTTTCCCTTCCCTTGAGTGACCTCTTTGCAGTTGGTTCCTGACCTACTTCTTCAGTCTTTCCCTAAAGAAAAATATAATACCCTCCTGAATTTCAAAAGTGGTGAAAAAACCAATGTTGATAATGTTTAATAAATAACCTTTGTTAAAACAGTCTAAATCTATGTAGAGTAAGCCCCAACCGCCCTCTCACATCCCACAGCTGATTTGCATATTGGGTCATGGAACACGTTTTAGGATATTTGACTGCAGACCTCACTGAAGTACTCATAATACTGTGTATCAAGCAACATTCTGTACAGATCGCCATTAGACACGGAGACTTGCTTTGCATGCCCAAAACACCTTGGAATTTTTATTTACACAAGTCAAATCTTGAATGCATTTGCTACTTGAAGCCAGCTTTTGTTAACCTTACTTATGTTAAAACAAAATTCCATGCACCAAGAGAGTTCTGCAGCCCTGAACACACCACATGTGTTGCCTAATTGAGGGGCCACCCAAAACTGACCTGGAACAACTAATTGTGCTGGCTGCATATCACAGGAAGAGGATCTACATAGTAGAAAGCCTACGTTCTGACATGGTATGGAAAGATGCATGTTACCGGCATGTTGTCAGATGTTTTCAGATGTCTGGGGTGCTCGTTGGCGACAGATCCATTTGTGTTCTCTAGAGATGATCTCAACCAAAAAGAAAAACAGAGCTCATAACTTAGCCACGTGAGTTTCATCTGTTGGCTAAGTTACGTTGCCAAAGCAATTGCCCACCTTTCTATCTTTAAAACCAAGGCATCACAGTAACATTTTCAACTGCACCAAGGTAGTAAGAGAAGATTACAAATGCTACATTTAATAAACATCTAAAATACTTTAAAATATTCTTATAGGAATGACTGAATTTAATGGAAATTGAGCTGAGCAAACACTATTTTCTTTTTTAATTTTCAGTTCCATTCTCATAACTTGTGGTCTCAACTTAATGGGACCAACAGAAAGTATGGAAAAATTCTGATAGCACATGAAGCATCTCTAATGACAATGCTCTCCCAGATTATTGAGCATTATATCTGGTTCAGTGCTAGACAGCAGGCTAACAGGCAATTTGGTAAGGGAACTTCCCATTTAAAAGGATAAATGCACAGTATTTGCACATGGTGACTTATTCTTAAAGGCATTCACCACAGATGTTCAAATCCAAGGATGTCAGAAGTAGTCCTGGTTGAAATGGAGAAAGGAAAATATTTTCACCCATGCAAATTCATTTGCAATTTTAAACAAATTTGTCACCCTATTATTTTTCTTATTTTGTTCAGCAATGAGCTTCCAGAAAGTGCATTTGCTAAACAGTGACACTCGCTGAAAAGCTCTTTTCATTTTAACTGCCTGCAAAGCTTGGTTCCCAGCTCAATTCAATAAGTATCACGCGGGAAGCTTCTCCACCATACATCTCCCCTGGAGCTGGCTGAGCCAGGAAGAACCTATGCAGAGGTTCCTGCTGCTCAGCTGCCTCTCTTCAGGGAGGGAAAATAAGCAAGTCTTTTACAAACAGGAGTTTAAAATGGCTGTACTACCCATCAGTTTCAAAGCCACAGTCACATTATGCAAACGATTTCCTACAGTAAATAGGTAAAAGCTTTAAGTCATGCCAGAGTACATTTCTGTGCAGTGAAGGACCACACATGTCACAGGCACATACTTTTAGCAGCACTTGAAAGCTGGGAAGTTTTATTGGTGTTGTGGCATATATTCCTCACAAAGAAACAGGGTTTCCTTAATACTCTAAGCCCTGTTATAAAAAGCCTCAGCAGAGATAAAAGCTTATGCACTTTGGAAAGGTCTAAATACTACCAAAAATAACTTTTCTACATTGAATAATATTCCAGGATTAAAACTTGATGTCACAGGACATAACATGTCTAGAAACAGAAGCCTCCTCCTAATGGACAGAGGAAAAAGTAGTCTTTGCAGCTTTCTGGCAGTATGAAGTGCCTGCCTCTAATACTGATGAGTTATCAGACCTTAATCCTTTATACTAATCCGGAAAAATTGCCAGAATACCGTCACTTTCAACACAAAACCAAGTGAAACTTGGCAACTTCAGTGAATGTCACTTTGGGGAATTTAAATAAACTTAAGTCCAGAATTCAAAACAAAACTCAACGAATGTGAAGCCATGCAAATCAAACCACTCAACCAAAACTATTCCCATGAGTCCCCAAGAAACAAAGCTCTGTTAATGCGGGGGACCTTGCTCAACATCGGTGACTAGCTGCCAATCTGTGAAATCCCAGGTGGCAATGAGAGATGCAAGTTTGCACTGCATGCATCAGCTCCATTTTAGCTTCCTTCACCTTCTAAGTATAACACTCAAAGCTCTCCAGGGATCTGAACTTGGTGTGAAGGTATCTTTCATCACTACATGGTACACTCAGCAACAGAGCGAGAGCAGTTTCTTCCCAGTGATTAATTGGGTCTATTTGGTCCATATCAGCTACATCCTCTTCAGTTATTAGTTCAGTGGGATAGGTGCAGGACCAGAGGCATCCATGTCTGCACCTTTGCTGGGGGATGGTATACCCTGACTGTCTTATGAACCATGTGTGCTCAGCCAGTCACAACATAGCCAGCAGAGCATCCCTGGCAATAGCTATCTAGCTCTTCCGAAGTTTGGTTAGTTCCTGAAATCAAGACGCAGCTCTCCTATTCACCATATCAACTTAGTGAATGGCAGTATCCATAAGGCAAACCACAGAATGCAAATTTTAAAAATACACAGCATATTTGAAATGAATTGATGCATTGAAAATATGTATTTTCATATTTTTAAGGATGGATTTTTAATAACTTAATTACAACTTCACAAAAGAAAGAATCATTACTTGCTACACATTCCAAATCCTTCTATATCAAACGTGTCTCTGAAATTACCCTCTACATGTATATTAATGATACCCTAAGATGTTTAAAAGACATGCCCTGAATAATACATACAATTTAAATTAACTCCCATTCTTAATATTCCCAAAGAAAAAGTGGAAGCGATCAAGTGGTAAGTCAGGTTCACTCACAATTATCATTATTATTATTAATACAAAATTCAGTGATCAGTATCTATTTACAAGCAGTCTCCTAGAATTACTCCAAACCCAGACCTTGACAGTCATGTCAACAATGTAGAATGATTCAAGGCTCAATAAGCATAAAGAAATCTGTCAGCTTGACAAAAAAAAAAAAAAAAAAAGTGGCTCAGACAACTTACAAAAGCAACCACCATTCACTTCTTCTCTCTTGTTGGTACAAACATCTTTTCAAAAGAAATGAGAAGTTATCACTAACTTCAGCTCTCCGTCAGGACAGACAGGCCAGGGAACATATCAGGCTGTCATGGTCCTGAATTGCAGTAACAGCAGCATAGCAGCTGATCAGTGGGTACTTGCACCTCTCGCATTTGAGACTATCCTCTCAGGTGTTACCCAGCTACGCTGGGTCTTTTTTCAGATGTTAGCAGGATTTGTGATGCTCCAATCCCACTTGGGGGAAAACACTTCACAGGAAAGCAGCAAGCCTGTTATCTGCAGAATCGCCTGTAGCTAGCTAACTGGAGATGCAGAGGAAGCTGCTTTTTTGTCAATAAATAGAAGTACTTAAGTGTAGTAGGCAGAGAAGCAATCAGAAATTGCAAAAAGACATATATACAATCAAAGTAGAGAATGCAACTTCACATTTCTTTAGGGAACAGGGTTTGAGGAACTAAGATAACATAGAGCAGGTAATTTCTATAGAAAACTTAAGAAAATTACCATTTTCTTCTCATCCTTAGAGTCCAAATCCACAAGATTTTTGAAGGAAAGGTCACCTGATTTCATGGGGAAGTGATGCGCTAGCCATTAACATAGTCCATTTATACAGCCTGAGTCTTCCACCTCTGATTAATGGAAGCAAGACCTGTGAGAAACCATACTTTGAAGATGGGTTGGTTGTCAAATTAACAAAACCAAGCTTTCAAGCTTTTTGTTTTGGAAGAGATGGTCTCTCCAGGGACAGAGCTCTCTTATTCTTAATGTCAGGATAAGAGATACTTGATGGAGAAAGGGTTCTGAAAAGAACTCTGGGGCATTGAATTCCTTTCTCTGGTCCTGTGGAGAGCAATTTAGGTAAAACTGATAAAAACCCTCACTCTCCTGCTCATTGCAGGAAATAGAGCCAAGACAAGCTTCAGGGTTTCCCTTGCAACTGGTAAATGCCAATTGTTAACCTAATGAAATAATGGATGCTAGTGTTTTCTTATGAAGCTTACTTATGTGTCAGCAAACTGTAAATCTCAAAGCCAACAACTAAAATATTAGACTGGAAGAACAGTCTCTGGTTCCAAACTTGACAATTCTATGGAACTTATTTCATTCTTATACTTTATAAATAGCATCATTTTCATGTATTTGGGAGTTAAGTTTCTTTAAGTTTCATTGCAAAGATCATTTCAATTCTGTAGACGCATTAGCAAAGCTGGTATGTTTTTTTTTTGCATAAATATTTCACCCCTTCCCCCTTAGATTTTTTGCAGATCACTTTCAAAGAGAAATATGGTTCAAATTTCAATCAAGCCCTCCTTACCCACATGCCCTGACTTATCTGTGGCCACTGATTTTTATTTTTTTTTACTCCCAGTCCTTTAACAAGTGACCTGGAAGTGGAGCCACTAGAGACAGGTGGTGAAACAGGTCTCCAACCTTCCACAGTATTTGAAACAGAAGTACACAGTCACTTAATTCACTGCTGGGAAGGGAGCACACCTAGACAAAAGGCCCCATAGTACCCTTCTTTGGACTATTAAATAAAGTGGAGAAAGGGCATGTAATTACATTTAAACCCTAGCCATAACCAAAAGGCTGCTGAAACAAACATTTCTCATTTCAGGAGCAGTAGGCAGAAGTGCATTTCATCTGACATTGTGCTCAAGAGCGTCTCCAGGGATTTCTCTTTGGAGGACACATTCATGCTCCTCTCCAGTAAGAACCATCCGCACTGACGACTCTTTCCATCAGAGCCCTTGGAGGAAAAAACACTGCAGTAGCTGCTGGCTGGAACATTCTGGCTCTGCAGCAGCAAGCAACAAGGAGCAGAGAAGATGGAATGATCTGCATACTGCACAGCATTCACAGTCCAAAAGGAGAGCATGTTGCAAGTGTGAACTGAATTTCAATAAAAAACTTGGAATCCAAACTCAAAAAAGAAAGGTTAATGACGTTTACCTCCTAAAAAGGCCAGCATGTGTGCTAGAGGGGATGTCTGTAAGGAATGACTGATTGGCAACTATTTTCTGTATTGCTTCTGTTGAATCACCAGTTTTATAATGCAGAGTCCTGCATTTTGAGTGACTGCATAGAGGAAAAAAAAACAACTTTAAAATCCCACCTTTCTAGGAGAGATCATCCAGAAGCATCTATCTCATGTAGACTTTAGCAAGTTTAGCCCTGACCACAGAAGTTAAACCTTGGAGATATGAGGCTTTAATATCTGGAGATAACTGTTTCCCTTGGTCACAATGACTCTTGCTCAGCACTGGTTATTTTTAGGATGCAGAGCTTGCCAGCTTCAAAAGAATGTCCCTAAAGGACTGCCTTAACAGCCACATTCACCCAAATAAAACATGACAACAGCTAGCATTACTATTTACCTGGCCGTGTAACTTAACCGTCCTGAATAGGTACTGCTTGGCAAAGACAGAGTCTCATGGCCTTCCAGGTGTGCTGTAAGGTCAGTCTCTTCCCAGTCTTTCCCCTGAAGATCACAACAGCTGTAAGCTGGGGCACTAATCCAAACTGAGAGCAAATAGCATTTGGCAATGGGTTCAACTGAATGCTTTTCACTCTCTATTTTTCAAGTGTCTGAAAAATATGGGCATTAAAAACCTGCCACTGGCAAATATCACACATCAAATTAAGATCCCAAAGATATGATCAGCAAAAGCACAGCTTGCCCAGGCTAGCAGTTATAAACTGCCAACCCTTAAGGCAAGCTGGGAGAAGAGATCACTGAGACTGGAGCCAGTGTGCATCTCACCTGATTAAAGCAAGTTTTCACTTTTGCAGTCCCTTATCATCAGATACCACAAAAACAGCATATATCTTACTTTGCATTAGAGAGCCAGAGTTCCACTTGCAGCTTGATTGGGTAAACTCAGCCTAACATGAAATTTGGAATTAGGCAGCAGCAGCACAATAGTATAGATTAGAGGTTTAGTTACTGGCATAAATATGCACAGTGTATGAAAACTGAAGTAAAACTTACTCTTCTGTGACTATGTTCCTATTGAAATCCGTGTTAGCCAGGCCAGGTATGCCCACCAATGATGCAGACCCAGCTGCGCTGCAGACTGCTGCACAGACAGCTCAGCTATTAGTCAAATCACCACTGGGGATAGTCTGTAATTGGGCTATGCATGAGAATACACAAAAGTAACACGAAGGAGGCTCCTTTGAAAGCCAATGTCATGCTATCATATGAAGGACAAAAAAGGCAGCAATCTTCCTGCTCATCCCTCTGGGAACATAATTCCTTCCTTTCAGCACACCAAAGCTCAAATATATAGGACACAGTGTGGGACAGCAGGTCAGTGGGTTACACTTATTTATACATGATCTGTATTTGGTTCAAGGACTCAGTCAGAAAATAGAAAGAAAAAAGCCTTTCCATGATGAAGCTTACAGCCAGTAGAAACTGAAGATAATATTGTACCTTTACAATGTGCAGTAGATCACCAAATTCATTTTTACTAGGGTCGTAACAAAGGATTTTAGCTCTGGCCTTCAGAAGTAAGGAGCTGGTGCACTAATCATATGGATTTGTCCTCCCAGGAACCCGATTGCTTTTTTTTTAACCTCTCATATCTGTATTGGTCTTAAGTTCAAGACTAATTTTATCATTACTATATCCAAAAGCAGTAGACATTAAAGGAAAATATATTCACCTATATAAGCTAAAAGAGAGGAATTTGAAAAGTGAAACAAGCCAGCCTGTTCCAGCCCGTATTTTACGCATTACTAGCATTAGTAATTTTCATGGTTTTATATTAGTGTTATGTTTAAATGTATTTGTACTTCTGCTTTCTCCTCATGTATATGAATGGTTTCTAGGTGTAAGCTGCAGAAATGCTGTTAGATCTTTACACCATACCTTACTGCTTCCAGGTCAGCTTCCAGCTCCTGCATGTTGCTAAGACATTATACGTGTTTGCTCCGAACTCCTGGGCTCGTTGTTCCAGTCTGCCAGGATCAATTACAAGGTTCACTGTTACCACACTGGGTTCCTGTGGGCTGTCTTTCAAAGGCTCCTCTTTCGAAGGCCCCATGGGGAGCCTTCAAAGAAGGCCATGTGACCCCAAAGGCTCCTCACAGGTAGAGTAGAATTTCATGGGTATACCTCTTTTTACTGTGTTTGTTCCTGAATTCAAGCTCCTTTACATAAGTAGATTCATACACAAAGGAAATCCAGGCTTAGAATAGCAAATCTTTGGACTTCATCACATAACCTTTAAAAGTTCCTATCACTAGCCCAAGTACTATTTTTTTCTTCTTAAATGTACCTTGGAGTGTTACAGCCTCTACTATGCTAGTTATCATTATCATCTCTTATTAACTGCCACAAAGTTGACAAGTGCCTTCAATCAATCCATTACGTGAATTTTCATCTAATAGTTTTGCAGATGTTTACCAGTTACTTGTTCTTAAAGACTATCTCATTATCTTTTTCATAGAGATCTTTAAAACAAAGACCCAAAGTGTAACACCAACTCATGCATATAGATCCATTTTTATGCAAGCCTACACCCTCTCTCCTAGAGTTTCCTTATCTTCCTTTTGTGTCTGTCCACTGCCTGTTGTGTTTTAGTTGCTTTGAGGCACAGACCACCTTTCTATGCAATATTTGAACAGATTCCGACACAATCTACTAGGCCATGATTAGAGCTCTTAAAAATACAGTAGTACTGCTCTATCAGCAGTAAATAAATGCAGCATTGATTCCTTTCACTAAACTGAACAATATGTTCTTAAAATCACAGGTCATCTGATCTTGGTGATTCACCACAGGTAATCTAGCCAGCAAGATTCAAACATTTTCTGATTTTTGCACTGCTGTTCTAAACATCACCTTCAGTGTCCTTCTATATAGAAGCTCTTCAGGAGAGGTAGGCTCACTTTAGCTGTTATGCATATTTATAATGGCCATCTAATCATCACTAAACAATACACTGAGGCTGACAAACTGTTACAAGAGCAATCTCAGTAAAACTGGTGGGATGTGCACCTGATTTAGGGCTTTTCCAAAGATTGGGTACTTGCCAACTGAATTCCTGCCATATATTGTAAATGTTTATTGCCTCATTACTTAGAGCTGTAAAGAAAAAGCTCAGTTCCAACATATCTAAAAATAATAAAAGTATCTTAAAAAAAAAAAATGATACTGGCTTTAAATCATGTCTTATCTTTAACATAAAGCAAAAAGCTTATAGCTTTTTTCCCCTTTATTTAATGTTATCTTGGTATTTATTATATGTTTTATGGCTAGAAACTCACTAATTTTTCAGTTTAAGGCAAGGGTCCCATGTAAATATGAGCTGTGGACTTGAGAAAAAAATGAATAGAGTATAAAAACACTCTTTTTATACATTTCATAAAGATACAAAAACAAATTCCCTTTCCCATCCTTAAAAGATCCACTATCAGTTGTGGAATTAGACTATTTTGTACAAGTTGTTCCAACTTAATTTGAAGGAAACAAATAAAAAAAAAAAAAAAAAAAAAAAAAAGCTTTACTCACACAAAACTTAACACACAATTCCTTATGGGTTGATTACATTTCAGTGTTTTTCAAGTGATGACTCAGGTTTTTCCTATTGTTTATCCATCCACAATTCCCTCCTAGCTTTTTTAAAAAAAAAAAAAACATGCAAATAAAGAAGCATATTTTTTTTAAAAAAAAATGGTTTTCTACCCTCTTGCCCCCCCCCCGCCGCCCCCCCCCCCCCCCCCCCAATTAAAAAGCAACCGCATCCCCAGAGCACCTCTATCTACTGAAACTGAAAGTCTTCAGGGTATTTTGGAAGCAGGAGACTGCAAAGTTTGAGTGAGATACTCCACTGGCAAGCTTTCAAACTTATTTGCAGATCAGGACCTCTTTTGTAAAAGTCTCCCCAGGAGGAAGGCAGTTAGACACCTGCCAGTAGCCTGCAGTGGCACCATCCCACTGTGATGTTAATGAGATGAATGAGAGCACTATGGAGAGCTGCAATAATTACAGGGTGAAGAGCTTGTCTTTTCCTGGCCCTCCTCTCTGGGCTGCCTGTTCTATAAAGCAGGGTCTTTTGTAATACTAATTACAAATGTTAATTAAACATTTCTTTGGAATTTTGCCCTCCATTAATAGGTCGGATAAACAGGGAATAGCAATGACAGGCACAAGTCATCATCAGCCACATGAGAAAAATACCATTTATTTGCTCCCTTTCTTTGGTCCCTCCAAAGACATAACTTCTGTTTTTGTTTTATTAAACAGACATTAAAGCCACTGAAGTATAGTTTTTCTGCACAGAAATAAAAATAATTCATACATTAACAGCATTGAACCTACCTGTAAGGACCCTTCCACTACAACTCGGTCCTCTCCATGTTGGCTTGACCCTGAGTTTTAAGCATAATCACGAATCTGTCTCTAAAGCTACATGAAACCCCTTCCAAACAGAGATTTAAAGAAATTTTCATGACAGCTGTTGATGACAGCACAAAAATCTAGCTTGATGGCCTAGTCTAGCACAAGCAGCACATGGCATTTCAAAATGTTGCACTAATACCATTTTTAACCCAGTCCCTAGAATTAGGGGAGCGACCCCTGCTCAGCTCAGAGCTAAGCACAAGTGCTTGGCAGACATCACCACAAAAAGCTCTAACCCTTGCCCAACAGCCTGTCACAGCCAGATGCTCCCATCCATGCTCAGTAATTTAATATATCAGCAATATTATTTATTTCAATGAAATACCTTCTGCTGGGCAAGCTCATCTTACCTTTCCTTATAGTCCACATTGCTAGGGCACAGGAGGGGACCAAACTGTAAATTCCTTCAAAAACTGGTCAAACTGGGGAATAAAAGCAATTTGAGGCATCAAAATGGGTGCAATGAAAACAATTACTGAAGGAGGGGGCCAAGTTTGGAAATTGTTTAAGCCCCATTCATTTTCATTATAAAGATGCAAAAGTATTGCAGAAACAGAAATAAAATTTTGCATGTGTGGTTTTAAAAAGCATTTGATGACAGCAAACTTAAACAGCTCCCTTTGGATGAAATGAAGTCAGATGTATTTCAAGATAAAATCAGATTATTTTCCTGCTTTGACAGGGGAAAAAAATCAGCACCAAACTGAAAAAAATCATAATTTGCCCCTACAGATCCATTGATTTGACAGCAGCAAACCAAATCAGAAATACTGCGAGGACAGAGCCTATAACAGGGTATGAGTCAATATCAAAGTTTTGAAGAATTATGACTCAAAGGTATCTTTAATTGTCATACTAGGAACCATGGCATAGCTGGCTGTGGCAACCAGACTACCTTTCTTACTCTTCTGTGCAATGGACTTTGAAAACAGTCTGGTTTGTGAATCATCTGACACACCAAGACTTGAGCCATTATCATGAGGGTTGAACACACTCAGGATTACACAGAAGAAACTGAGCAAATCAATGTAGAGATTCACAGAATGGACTCGAGTTTTAATTCTTTCCTCAGAGGTTTGATAAAGGTATTATGCTCCCAGCTCTGTTTTTTTTTTTTTTTTTTTTTATTTCACAAAGCAAAAAACATGGCAGAGCCCTGAGTACTTCCACCTTTTCCAAAATGCCCTGCAAGCTACCATGAGCCTCACTCTCAACCACCTTCTATCACCCTCTTCTAATGCAAAAACAAGAAATGAAGCAAGCCTTTGTCTCACTAAGCCCATGCTATTAAACAGCTGCACTACGACAGCCTATTTTAAAATGCAATCTTACATGCTTTGTTGAGTCAAATAGCTGTTCTCTCCTACCTCACTAATCCAGGTGTACAGCTGCCAGCTTCAGAGGTAGAAATGCAAAAAAGCTACCCAGTCTAATATTGGAAATGTGACTATTATCATAGAGACTCTGCTCAGAGTTCTTAGACTCTGCTGAAATTCACAAAAACTAGCCAAGTATTTTTTACATTTCTGGTGCTTCATTTATCCTTACTCATCATGCCCATTATTTGACCTACGTTCACAATTATTCCGTGACCATCGTCAGGATCCTAAAATAAGCTTGCAGCTATGAAGCATTATGAGCTTTAAACAGAAAGTCACAAACAGGAGCATATACAACACAATGCAAGTGAGACAGTTTTGATCAACTAGTCTGATTTCTCAGCACAGGCCACAGATTTTAGTGCAGAAATTTGTACATCAGTCCATAATTTCTGAAATAAAACATAGAGTTTTCAGAAGATGTTCAGTTCTGATTTAGAAACTTCAAGCGATAGATAAAGCATACTTTAGTAAGTTGCTATGATCTTTTTTTTTTTTTTAATCTGAGTTTGTTTTCAGCTTCTGGGCACTTTATCTATTTGTTCTTTTTCCTGCTGAGATTAAATAGCCATGGTTTTCTTAATGTAGGTATTTTCAGATCATGACCCCTTCACCCCTTAACCTTCTCTTTGATAAGCTAAACAGATTGATTTTCTTAAAATCCCACACTGGAGGACTATGGCTGTCTTCAGAAGATACTACTTCATAGAACTTCTCAAACATTAGGATACAGCTAGTTATAAATTCATAAAAAAACTGTCTCACTTGCATCTGTTTTTAGAACATCCCATAAAAATACTAACATAGCAGGAGGTCAGACCGCCAGAGCATCCTCCCAGACTGAATTATCCTATGATCCTAAAATTTCTAAATTCTCCAAGAGACGGAACAAAGCTGAACAGCATTTTCAAAGCAAGATTAATCAGTAGGTTTCAGTAGAAGGCACTCCAATGACTTGCGCAGGGCTGTACCATATTACAACAGTTGATGCACTGGTTTCAAAAGAAATGGAAATGATATAAATCAGCATGGTCCTCCAAATCTAACTTAATACGGAGTTGCAACAGTTAAATTTACATAAATTTGTTAACATAAATAGCTATTCTTCTAAAGTACATCTTAGAAGAACTACGTGAGACATACTTACTGCCCTATACAATACATTAACCTCCATCTTTCTGCAGAAAAAAAGTCAGTCTCTAGAATACTATTGCAGCGATTTTATTTATTTATTTATTTATTTAAAACGGACCAGTCACTTAGCTTCATTTCCATTACATTTTGCAAAATACCATAACAATTGGATGCTGGACATAAGGCACGCTCTTCCATTGCATTTTGCAAGACACCATAATAACTGTGCTAAATGGTTTACTAGGAAATTGCCATACACTTTTAACTGGACAGACTTTAACCACATCAGGAAGTGTGCCATCACATTACAGCAAAGCAGTGTCTATGCCACTATGGCCCCTGCATTTACCAGAAACATCAGCTGCATTAGTCTAACTCATTTGGCTTTCAAATTTGTCCCCAGAAGGCTGGGTTACATTCATATGAACATTAGCTTCTGTCATTGTCATTCTGAAGAGTCTTCATTTAAATATATATATATATATATATATATATATATATATGACATTGGATTACTGCAGGTATTTGGATCAGGTGCAGTTTGGTAAGTCTACGTCAGCAATTCTCTGTAGATCTCGGCTGTACTTTCAGAGTGAATCTCTCAACCCTCCCTATTTACCTCACATTAGTTTGCATTGCAGAACAGTCCCTGAGCACGTGATCTGGATCCCTTTTGGATGAAATTAAGCCAGAAGATACACTTCAGGAGCACAACTACTGTACTCCAGCAGGAGCTGGCATGAAGGAACCTCCCCACAAAGACTTAGAGGGTGGCCACAGGGTTTTGCTTTGCAGATTCATTTATACTGGGCTATGCCACTTGCTAACAGACATAGCCTTTATCTAATTTGATCTCATTTTGATCACCCTCATCTGTTAAAATAAACCAAGAGGAAAAACACTGAGCTGTTTGTAACTGCTTTCTATGCATCTCATCCTCTCATGGTTATAAGATCATTCAGATGTGTTCAGCTTAGAATATGTACGTGTGCCTTTCAGTATCAAAGCCTGAAGAAGCAGAAACCACTCTTTAAAGAAGCATGCACATCACACATGCTCAGTGTCTCAGACTTTAGTGTGCATACTTACTGTGAATGCAAGGTTTATTCTGTCAATGGTCTGTGGTTAACACTCCCTGTATGCCTATTGGCATGATAAACTGTAATGATTTCATAATATAGCTAAAAACCCAACATAAATGCAGAAGAGCAAGGAATTTTGGAGGTAAGACTTTCATTTTACCTATCACCCTTCCTTGTATTGGAACTTTATGAAACAACTATGTAGTGTTTTTTTAAGGCACAAATGTAGAAAAAAGCATGACAGGTATATAAAGTAAAAATTGTGTGTTCTGACAGGTTCCTATATTTCCTCAGAAGTGACATTTTGTCATTTTGCAATTTCCCAAACATTTTTGTTGGAGTTTGTCCTTTATCTGAATGATAACTATTTCATACTGAGTCAGGTCTGAAATAATTTGATACATTTTGAAAAAAAAAAAAACTCTAGTTGATGGCTTAAACTACTGAAAAACATGCTAATAAAAGAAGGATGTCAGACCATGTACCACCACTTAATACTGAGTTGTGATGCCTGTGACATAAACCCCGTGAAAGAGACTTTTTTTTCGGTTCTGGATTTTTTTATGTTTTATTTTCCTTATTTATTTTTTTTTCAGCTGGGGAAACAGTGACATTCTTTAAGGCATGTGTCACTAAGGTTTGTTTATTTTTGGTTCACCACCACATATAGAGCTAATGCTCTAGCTATGTTTTACAGTACATGCAAAATATAGGCTTAATTCTTGACTGGCTTACAAAGAAGATTTGCATACTGAGATACACAAACAAGTACTCACAACTTCACAAATTGATCTTAGGCCCCTTGCTTTCTATTTTGTGACCTGACACTTTCTGCAATTTTCAACAGTGATGAGTAAAACACAAAGTAAAATCCAACAGCTCTGCAGATGTTTAGCATTTTCCAAAATCATACCCAAATTACATTACTCACATGGAATTAAGGACTTAGTGTTTGATCATCTTTTATATAACTTTCTAGCTCACCTCTGGAGCCTGATACCCCACCATACAGCTCATGCCGAAAGCAAAAAAAGTCATATTCTTTTTTTTTTTTTTTTTTTTTTTTTAACTAGACCCAATGCAATTGGACAAGATTCTTCTGACCAATTATGAAGAGCTTCCAAATTGCTGTAAGGGAATTTGGCTGAAAGATTCCCACTAAGTGCTCATGAAATATTTTGAAATTTCACCTGTGAATGATTAGACAGTGGTCAGAAGAATAAAAGGAAAATCTAGATAAGAGGATGAGGTGTGATTTCAATTCCCTACAAGATACAATTTCTAAATTATACTGTATTGTATTCAAGTCATTCATAGACCTTTGGTTCAAAACTAATTTGCTGCTACTGAAAGATAGAACTTTCTACTTTTGCTGCAATAGCATAGAATTCTGGAATCAGTCACTTGGAAACATCATTACTAGAACAGTCTATAAATCTTTCTGGAAGTGTTTTTATATGAAGAAGTTGATTCACTGAAAACCTAAGGTCAGAAAGTTTCTTTTAGCATCTTGTTTTTACAACTGAAATTTCTGAAAAGATTCAAAACTCACCTTAATGTAGAACTAAGACTTCTTGAAAAACTGGAATTCTTCCAGAACAAATTAATTTTCACACTGCAAAATAAATGAATTTATGAATAAAGATAGAAAGAAAAGACTGTTTTTATCACCCGCTTCTGTGTAGAAACTGAAAGTTTTGAACACACCAAGCTGAGTGATCATGCTTCAGTACTTCTTATATCAGAATCATTCAGAATTTCCTATGCTTGAGATTAATCTAGACCATGAAATTTTGGTCTGAGTTGGGATGACAAAGAAATGCTTCAATTCACCTAGAAATTCAAAGGCGGCAAAAACACAGTGCTATAAGAGGAGATCTGCATCTTCAGGAGTACTGTGCAAGGCCATTTCCAGAGCAAACCAATTCTTCTAGTAGATTCAGTGAGAAAATTTGTCCTAGATTTATCCATTCACAGAATATTTGGGAGAGAAGATAAAAGCTTTTGTTCTCAGGGAAACATAAGAGCTGCAATTACAGCAAGCTCCTTATGAAGCATCCTGGTGGGAAGAGGGCCCTTGTGCATGGTCCTCTTCCGCAAATCCAAACAAAAACTGTGTGCAATACATTTCAGAATGAGTATGCTGAAGTCCCCTGCTACTTCAGCAGAACAAATCAGGATGCATACTTCCATCCTGCATATCAGGATGGAAGAGATCCATGCTGGAAATGGAGCAGTAAAGCTCTCTGCAATGAAAAAAAAAATAGGTGAAGAAAACTCCAGCCTGCTAAAGAAAATTCGGTGTTCTGCTCTTTGTCAGAAGAATTTCCTCAAGGTCAAATATAATTGTTTTTAGTTTTGTTGCAGTTGTTTAAGAGAAATAAATCTTTCAGCAGATAAAAATGCTGGTTTACATTTACAGAACCAACATAGCAGCATATGTTAACACTGACATACACCCTCAAGTCACCACAGGGCAAGTGAAAGAAACAGTAAAGATAAATATCTGATATCAGAGATACTAGGTCCAATGCAAAAGAAAAAAATATCATTTGAAAGGATGTTATCTAGTACAGAGCAGCAGATAGACCTGATTATTCAAAAGTGATAAAAATTCCTCCTACCACAGTATGCACACCATTAACTAATACTTAAAAGGTCTCTCTAGCAGTAACAGGATAGACTTCCAATACTCTAGGACACCCCTGGTTTCCACTGGAGTTGCTTTGCTCCAGCATGTGGAATTATGCTCTTTTTAAATAAATGAGCTGTTTAAAACTTCAAACCTACCTCCAGATACCAGTGTTCTGCTCTCCCATTATTTCCCAATTCTTATTACTGTAACAGTTGAAACATTAAAATTAATACATTCACAATTGAGCTGATTTCTAAATTAAAGTCTGATTGCAAATGACAGCGAGAGATTTCATTTAAACATGCACATCACCAAGACAAAAGTTATTACAGGCTGCACATAATGCCAGTCACAAAGGCAGACAATAGCTAAGCAGAAATTATCCAGATCAACAGGAATCAGTAGCAACTGAAGAGAAACCAGTAACAGATGAAGGAGCTAGAGAGGTTCATGGCATAAACAAAGTAAATGGTATTAGTATTATTACAGCTCTCAACGATATTTACCAGGGCTTCAAGGGTTCTGAGATGTTTCTCATGCTTATTTCACCTCTAAACATCTATAACTTGAACTGTGAGCTCGCTTACTGACTTCTGATTTTCTACAGAGACCCAACCCATCAAGCAGCAAAGGATTTCCATCTCCCTGGCACCAGCCCTTAGTGACTCCTGGCAGACAATCGGCAGACAAAGCACATGTTTATAGTGCAGCCTGCAATGGACTCAACTTGAGTCTCCGTGTGGCAAGGCAGCGGAGTGATCTAACAGCATTTGATTTCACAGCCCTCTAAGGACACACATCTCCACCTGGTGCTGCTGAAGCTGTCACCCAGCCCCTTCTCCTCAGCATGTGGCTCAAGACAAACTGAGCTGCTCATAGGCAGCACTTCTTCAGCAAGCACAGAGATCGCTGCTCATCATTTCTAGGGCAGAAGCAGCCACATCATTTGGAAGAAGCAACCATCTTGACATTTTTCATTTCAGGACTTCAGGCTGGGAAAACAAGCCAACAAATTGTTTTGCAGGCCTGTGCTAAGAGGCCCATCCAGAATAAGTGAGGTCAGCAGAGACTTATGGCTAATTCTATTGCTCTTCAGATTTTGAAGACGTTAATGTTAAGTTAATGAACTTCTATTTCCAGTGTGGAAATAATTTAATGTAATTGTCAGGCAGGAGAGGCTGGATTTGTAGCAGGCTTAGAAGATCTCAGTGGCCCAATCATGGCCTTCAGGAAGAACCGAGCCACATAGTCTCTGTGAAGGTCTTTCCATGAAAAGAAACCAGATACAACCACTAATAGGGAACCAGGCCAAGGTAAAGCCTTTCCCCTCACTGCTGACAGGGCCCAAGTCAAAGTGTGCTAACAGTTATGGTATGGCCCCTAAAATTCAGCTCTATACCAACCTAATTCTGAGGCTCATCTATAGAGCAGAACTGAGACTTAAAAGACTTGCTTTTTCCAGCATAAAAGCCATTGCCTTAATTAGCTCCAATTCTAACTCCATACATAGACCCCTTGCCCCCATGCATAGACCAAAGTTCAAGAAGACTGAGCTCTCACTTTGCCCTTCAGGAAAAAGCCTCCGGATGACCACACAGCCAGACTGACAAAGAAATTGGGCCTGCCAGGGACAGCACCAAATGCACCCTGAGGATAAACACAGGCCTCTGCTCTCCAGAGCTACTGATCCACTGCTTTTCAACAGCACTGAATTCTCCCTTACTGGCCCTACTTAGACACTCACAGGCAGTCAGGAAAGCCCTTCCATACAAGCCTACCAGGTATCATCCCCAGGAAGTAGGACCAGGGTAAGGGACTTCTGTGCAAACATTCCTCTAGAAGCTGGCTTCAAATACAGTGCTGCAATTATACCCTTATGAGCATTTTGATTCTCCCTAAAGGGAGAAAAATGTTCCAAAATGTGTTTTTGTTGTCTAGTATGTCAGCTAATTGCTCTGCAATATATATCATAAGCAGCTGTAGTTCTTAATAGTGTGGAAAGTTTAGGTCCTTGTCCTGCTGGTCCCATGGCAGACTGACAAAAGCAGAATCTGTTCTCTCCTCTCTCCCTCACTTTTTTTCTTGCTTTCTTCAACAGCTTGACTGGCAGACTAGAGAATAATCCCATTCACAGTTAATGTGCAGTAACAGGATTGAGAAAAAACTGTCTTAAGAAGCTTTCATCTGGGTCAGGACATATCGACACCATACTTAAAGAGATGTGCTCTGCACCCTAGCGTAGAGATAAACGTTTCAGCTGCAGGCTTTAAAGAATACCACTCCCATGACACAGCTACTGAACTATTTAGACTATGTGAAACAATTTCCACCCACAAAGTTTGCTTTCTTCGCAGGTTAAGGAGTGCCACAAACAAGTCAAAGAAAGTACTTTCCTTCCTATGCAAAATCAGTTATGCCATAAGAGTTCATTTTTCATTGGTTCTGAAGGCCTAAAGAACAAGATGAAGTCACTGCAACAAGCTGTGTCTGTCAGTGTCAGAAAAAGGGGACCACCCTTCTAGTTTATAGCCTTCTCTGACAAACACTGATCCACTCACCTCTTTGGAAAAAGGAAGCTTTAATATTCCTTCGAAAGGTTCAGAGATCCAGTATGGAAAAGTGTTTCATTAAGGGGGCATCAACACCATGGATTTTTATCTGTCTCCTCTTCCAGTAATGACAAGGTGGTTCTTTCTGACAAAGACATGAAGGGAATCCAACAAGTTCAAATCCCTCACTCCTCAATTTCCTGTAGAATGCTGGATATGAGGGATTTTTATTACATTTTATTACAGTTCCAAATATCACTAATGATAAAAAACAGTACAAAACAGGGACTCTTATGCTGGCTGTTATAAGGCAGATAACTTTACCAGACCAGCTTATAAATGGCCTTAGCCAGCTTTTCAGCAGCTTTAATATCAATCTTGCATAGCTTGCACTATAATACATCCGTATTATGCATTTACTTTGACTGTAATCCCAAAATCTTGAGTAAATTCAGCTCTTGCTTGTGTTTGTGTATGCACAATTCATCTAGTCTGACTGATGCTGAGCCTTCTTATATCATGCTTAAATGTAGTCCATAGGCATTTTTCAGGGAATTAAACTTTTTCCCTGTAGTGTCACACTCACAGAAAAGTTTAGGTGGGGAGAGGTCTCTGGAGTTCATCTGATCCAGCCTTAGTTATTTAGAAATCAGGTAATGCAAATACCTGCCAAGCAGAATCTCAAATTATTTCCAGTAAACAGGATCCTACCTATATGCAACATAACCCAAGCAGTTCTCAGGGTCAATATTTTTTTTCTGTATGTTTGGACGAATGTGTCCCAGCACAGTTTGTCTGTTGCCTTTGTCCTGTCAACACAAACTTGTGAAAAGAGTGCCATCATCCCCATAATTACATTTTAGGAGATTACATTTTAGGAATTGGAAAACTGATTAGCAAACCCTTCTGTTCTCTAGGTTGAGAAGACCCAATTTTGTCCTTTATACATCAGGTTCTCTTGGTGACCCTCTACTGAACCCTCTCATTTTCCAATCTCTTGAACAGGGTGGGGGGGGAAGCAAAACCGAACACTATTCCAGATGTGGACTATCAAGTGCCAAATAGCATGAAATCATCACACCCCCTTGAACCTGCTGTTTGTACTTTTTCTGATAGAGCCCAGGAGACTGTTTACTTCCATTGTTGCAATGCTGTGCTGCTGGCTCACATCCAGCTTGTCTACAGAAACTCCCACATCCTTTTCTGCAGGACAGTTGGTAAGAACCCAACCTGTACTGCTACTTGGGATTATGCCAGGTGCAAGACTTCACATTCATCTTTAAAACAGCCTGCTAAGGTCTCTCTGCATGGTGGCTTCTCCTGCTCCTGTTCTACCTCTCCTAGTCTTTTATTCTCCATAAGCTTGGTGCAGATGTATTCCAGGTTGTTTATAAAGATATTGAATAGTACTGAACCAAGCATCAACCCCTGAGGAACTCAACATGTGGCCAGTTGCCAATTTGACTTTGAGTTATTAACCACCAACAATTTTGAGTTCAGCCTATCAGCCAGTTCGCCATGCAACTTGTACTCAGTTCATTCATACCTTACCAGGCTGTCAACAAGGATGTGGGAAACCACACCAAATGCCTTGCTAAAATTATGGTAGACAACATCCAAAGCACTACCCTCCATCATTGACCAAGTTATTTCATCATAAAAGACAAACAGTTTACTGTTGGTAAAATCGTGTTGACTTTTCCCAGTCACCTTCGTGTCTTTCATGGTATCTCTTTGACACATGAAGGAAAGGCACTTCTATGACAATCCATTCTACTTTTCTTTCCTCCAGGAGCTGAAGTGATGCTGAAGTGGTCTGTCATTTCCCAAAACATCTTTTTTTTTTTTTTTTTTTTTTGCCAATTTTGGAGACAGGTGTAATAGTCCCTCTTTTCCCATCATCCATTCTCATCACCTACTGGACTTTTCTGAAAAGACAGACAAGAGTTTTATAAAGGGGTGAGCACCCTTACCACACTAAGGTGCATCCTATAGACTTGTATATGCCCTATTTGTATAGCAGGACCCTAACTTGACCTTGCTGTACTATTAGTAGTTTGCCATTTGCTTTGCTGCTTCTTCCTGGCATAGAGGCTTGGGCTAATACTGTGAAGACCAAGGCAAAAAAAGGCATTGATCATGTCAGCATTTTACATTATTTGTGGCCTAACTTGCTAGCCCCATTGAGCAGCAGGTATGCATCTTCCTTGTATATCTGGTTGCTATTAGCACACCTATGGAAGCCTTCACTGTTTTATCAAAATCTCTTGCCAATTGCAGCTCTCTTGACCCTGGCCTTGCAATTCAGATCTCTGCATGCCTAAGCAATATTTCTGTTCTCCTTTAGGAGTGTTCCCTTTTCAACCTCCTCTGTTTCCCTCCATCCAACCCCCTCCTCTCCATTTTAGTTCTTTCAATAGCTCACTGTTTAGCCATGCTGTTTTTTTCTGCCAACTCATTTTCCCTGCACTTAGGAGGATAAGCTGCTCTTGTGATTGTAGAAGGCTGTCTCTGCAAGTCTCCCAACACTCTGCAGCTCCCTCAGCCTCCACAGCAGACTGTTGAGATCCCTCTTAACAGCTCCTTCAGCAAGCTTAAATCTACTCTTCTGAAGTCCTGGGTCTTCATTCTGCTGCTTGATTTCCTCATGCCTCTCAGAATATTACATTCTACAATTGTATGGTTACTGAATACAAGGCTGATGCTGAAGGTCATAGTAACAATAACATGTATATAATGTAGATAGGTATGAGACCTACCTACACAACATACAGGATAATAGGATATAGACCTATAAGACCTTTTACATAAAACTGTAGTTAAAGCTCAGTTTGCAGGAAAACTTGTTACAAGACCCACAAACTACCTTTCCCATACACTGTACTTTGAGCAACAAATGACTTCTCAAGATCAGTAGCTTTTGTTGTTGTTGTTTTGTTTTTTTGTTTTGTTTTGTTTTGTTTTTACACAATTATAAACTCCTTGGAAACGGGATGAGAAAGGAGATTGAGATTCTTCAGACCTTCTTGAGGAAAAATCTGTTTTTCACTACAGCCAGAAAACTCAAACCTTTCTGGAGCCAGGATTTTATACCATCTTTTCCTTTTTTCCAATAAAAATGTTGAAAGAGTTGTGTGAGTTCAGAAGGCTACATCCTGTCCCATGTTCAGATTTTATTACAGCTGAGGAAACCCTTTGAATTCATTCAGATTTATAAATCCAGACAGTGGTTATGAAAAACAGAGATGACAAGTTCTCCATTGGAAAATGTTTCTCACATAAGATTCACCTCTGTAGTGTAGCTGTTTTCATCTAGCAATTGGTTTTCTTCCTACTATATCTCATTCAGCCAATTTAAACTATTTTTAAGAGCAAATATTTACTACTAAGGAACTACAACACCACCAGATTAGCTAAAACAAAGAGAGGACCTCATATAACAAAATTATGGCTTTAGCCATTGTCTTTCCAAATTTCTGTCTTGGCTTTAACAAAAGCTGCTTTAAAACTGAAAATTTAAAAGTAGACAGCAGGATACTTTACTAAGGACTTGATTTTTGTTCTGTTACAATCTGTTCCAAAAACCGGAGTTTAAAGCAATCTCAACATTACTCAATAAGACTTAGAAATTAAATAGTTACTATGCTTTGCAAAGTCCTTTGATTGAGTTCTGCAGGTAGAAATTGAGGGCTGCTGCCAAATAGCCTGATTTCTAAATGGAAAAAATCAGAACTGTGCCATCTCAGACTTTCTTTCCAGACTAAATGCACTTCTCTCTCCCAGAGGATGGCAACAGGATTTGTAGTCCTAGCCTTTTTTCCTTCCACATTTTACCTCGTAATACTACACAATTATGAAGCTTTCAGAATTAAAGGCCTTCTGTAATAGTAGCTTCCCTCATGCTAGCTTCTGACCTAACATGATAGTTAAGAACACAGTAAAGGAAATCACCTAATATATTTAGCTACTGTCATTGCTGTCTTATTAAACAACACTATCAGTTCCAATTATAGTATTTCTATTATTTCTTGGTATTTTCTTTATATTCTTATATACTAGAATCAAGTGAAAAGTACGTAGAAAACAAATGTTAACAGAACGTTTTTTTTTCTTTTTTCTTTTTTTTTTAACTGAGAATATTTGTAATCTCAGGATTTTATGATGCTTGAATTTTTAAGCATTTTAAAGCTTAAGGCTGGCAATACAGTCACATTGACTGTCAGAGCCTGTATCAATATTGGTGTCCTTATCCTGTTCTCAGAAAAAAAAAAATAAAAATCAGAAAAGCTTTTCCCCATTCCAAGTTTATTACAAAAATGGTATTTCAGAAACAACCATATGAAATATGAGTCTAAGGCCTTATCTTCAGGCTTGATATCTTCTTTCAGGGCTTACCCTTCTCAGATTCTAGCTCGATTTACCCACGGTGCAGCCACACCTTTAGACAACAGTACAGTCCCTTTAATGTGGCAAGGTACTACAGGCAAACGCTAATTTAAAACTGCCTTTCCATGGTACACGCACTTTTTGGTGCACACACTTCACTACACCTGTTGCACACACTTCACTGCACCTCAAGACCAAAATGAAAAATTACCCCATCCACAATTTCTTCATATTTCATGTAATCTGTCAGAATGAATTGTGGATACAACATTATACATAAATTAGTCCAGATGGAAAAAAGAGATGGAAAAGATACCATGCTCTAGAGTCTGAGAAGGTTAAGTAAGTCCTGAAGGAAGGCACCCTAATAACAGCTTTAAGATGTCACCAATATTTGTAAGTTTGATCTCGTCTGGACTTAGACATGAATGAAGACAGTGTTCCAGCTATGGACTTTGAATTTTGCAGCGAAGTCCTTTAATATTACTAATAAAATCAAATTACACCACCAAAAAAATGTCCTTTTACATACTTATTACTAAATTTGCACAGTGATCCCAACATAATCAAGATCATTCCTGCCCCCCCCTTTTCTTTTTTTTTTTTTACTATTGTTAGTCAAGAGCAATCTAAACAATATCACGATCAAATCCATATTTTATCCTCAATATTCAGACAGGTGAAACAATCCAGCTTTCCAACTGCTGTAAAGATTGAAATTCATCTTCATGAACTAGACATTCCAGAAAAGGAAAAAAATGCTGTTAATTGAAATATATTACAATTCAACTTCATATGGAAAAAAATGTTCTCATCATTTCCTATTTCCACACAATATCATTCATTAGATGACTGTTCCAGAGAACTCTGCCTCTTGAGATTGTGAGAAACTCCAAACAAATTCCTACAATGGCATGAAAACATTTCTGAACCATAGGTGTTGGCAAGATAATGTTTTGCACTGATTCCTTATTAAGCAGACTAGCTCTAAAGCATTATCCATGAAGACATGCATAATGGTAAAAGCAATCTACCTGCTGATGTGATGGGTAAGTAAATGAGGAAGCAGAGTGGGAGAAAGTATTTCTTTGCTTTATGATCAAAAAAGCTCTCAGCTTATTGGTCCTTGAAAGACAGATGATTGTGCATGTTGCTCTAATGCATGTTCTGTTAGTGAAGCATAGTTTGAACCACCTAAGTTTTTAGGGCTATCAGAACTTTTATTTCATCTGGGTTACTGTGAACGCTCCCACATGTTAGATAGCCACAGCCAAAAAGAATAAGATGTCAGCAAGAGAAATGGGCAAAAGAGGATGTCTGCATTTCTCTGGTAAAACCTTTTTTTTTTTTTTTTTTTTTTTTTTAACCTTCCAATGCTGCATTCGCATATCATGTGTTCTGTGTTACTAAGGAGCTTTAAGGCAGAGTACCTGGGACAGCTCTGAGATGAAAAGGGGCCCGAGGGAGTTTTCCATGCCTAATTTCTATCAAGTCTAATGAACAGAAATGATCTACTAGCCTTTTAGAAATGAGAAAAAGGAAATAACAAAACATTGCCGATGTCAGCTGAGCAGGGTTCATTTTCAACTAGCATGAGTATTTGTCATTTAAACAGTGTCCCAGAAGCTGCCAACCTGACAATGCTTTTCAATTATAAGAAAAGGTATGTCTGAAGTTTCTCTTTTCCTAAAGGGTGACATCTGTCTCGGTGGCAGACTCTGCTCTGTAACTTAAAGTATCTGCACCATCTCTATTACAATGCAAGATATCCACTGTGTCAGTTAGAACAAGGTAGGTCGATGCTCTCTACACCTCCCGTTAACTTGAGCAACAGTCGTATTACCAGAGATAATTAGAACCCAGTTTACACACTGGACTTGTATAGAAATGCACACCATCTTTGTTTCTGTTTTTAACTTCGTTAAAGTCAAAGCTTTCTGTTTTGACTAACACCTAATAATATCAGTCATTATTATTAAAAAGCACCAGTCTATCACAGCCTTCACTTGAAATGCATAGCTTATAACAAATATATAGCTTGTAGCCACCATGATAAATCTCTTGGGATAGGTCATTCCCTCTCTTACAAGAGGATTGCTCTGATTGTCTCTCCATTCCATGGAGATCTGCCCTCAGAAATTCAGTGGAGGACCATGCTGGAGTCCCTGCCAAATGTAGCTTCCACCAGATCACTCATTTTTTTGGGAAAAAAAAAAAAAAAAAAAAGCAACACAAATGCAAAGCTGCCTTCTACCTAGCTTGGATTCCCAACAGTATCCCCAAACCCATTTCTGTCACAGCTGGGCTCGTCTGGCCCTGTAATATTCTACCTTTTGTAGACAGGGCTTTACTGAAAATACAATATGATATTAGGAAACTTCATCTCTCCATGATTCTTTCTCCCAGGAAGGGGCAATGCATTCATCCTTCTCCATCTATCTGGCTGTCTGCTCTCTGCAGGCCCAGAGTCTTGTGAGAATCAGCAGCAAAGAAGAGAGCTGCAGAAATAACTGAGCTGCTCTTCACAAAATAGAGGTACACATGGAGGAAGTTAATGTGGCAGGACTGGTTTTCTGCATAAATTGTGAAATAGTCCTCGCATTTGCTCACTGCTTGCATGCTGTCCTCATTAGCACACAACTGACATGAAACTCAGTACTTTCAACATCGGTCCATGAGAAGCTGAAAAAAGACTAGTGGGGGTTTTAGCCTTACTTTACTGATTTGACAATAGAAATCCTATGGGAGTAGGGTCATATGGAAACCAAATTGCAGCCAGTTTACCTGCTTATTTTGTAATTTTAGTTCTTTCTCATTAGTACTTTGTATGGAACACTAATGACCAAGAAAATACAGAATGAGCTATTTTTCTTTCCCTTTCCAGGTGGGCAGGTCTCTGAATTATTTCTCTTCATTAAGTAAAAAGCCTTCCATTTCATTGGCATGACAGTGACACAGGGTCTCTCAACAGCTGTTTCAAAGACAGCTGGAAGCTACAGAGCTTTTAGTATGGAAAACAAGAGTCTATACCTTCGCATTATTAGGAGTTATGTGGGTAAATCCCCACTCATTGAGATAAGAATATACCTCATTCAGCATCAAATTAATAACCAGCATTTTCCTAACTCACCATAGCAACCATGAAATAATGGCAAAGGAGTGAGAACAGCCTGGTAAAGCAGATCATGTGTTGGGGAGCATAGATGAAGACAGCAGCTTACATTTCACATATCCATTGCATGCAGAGCTTTGCTAGTGGTCAGTACAAGAACTGCAACAGATAGAAGACAAGAAGATAGTGTGTGTAATTATGTTCTGTAAATATCTGCAAGAATATACTGTACTTTTTGAATATACTTACTTTTTGTAAGTCTCATAAGCACTACAGCTCTCCTTCAGGGGAAACATTTAGCACCTCAGCATCTCAACAGAAAACAGCACTGCAGTCTTGTATGAGGCCAAAAATTGTGTAGTCCCATGTTTTCTTAAGATGCCATATAGTGAATCAAGACAAATACATGTGATTACATCCAATGCTCCAGAGACCTACATAGCAGAGCTCTTTCTGGTGTGTATATATATACACCTTGCGGTTAACAGTTCAGATAGACTCAATTAAGATGACCTGAGAAAAAATTATTGCCTTAATAAATGAACAAAGCTACAGAAAAAGTGATTTCATACTAATAGGCAAGATGGCAGTACACAAGAAAAGCTGGCTAACATCTAGCTCTATAAAACATCTCAGAAGCTGGTTTATTTCATTGCATTCAGCTGCATGTACCATTCTGCATGGTGTACATCCTTCCAAGACTTTGTGGTCTTGTAGATGTAATACTATTCACATCAGTTGAACAAATTGAAAATAAAATCCGAGAGAAACCATGGTTGAAAGTCCATATACTTGAAAGGTAACAAGTCATCCCTTCAAAAATTTAGCAGTCATGTAGTCTACCTGCTATTTCACCCCCTGACCCTGAAAAACATTTTTCCTCCATCAATGTTTTATAAAATTGTATCTCAAAATATCCTTTCAGAATTATTAAAACCATTAGAAGAAGGTAATATAAAAACCCAACAATAATAAGCATACAGTTCATACTCGTTCACAGTAAAGTCAGTGAACAGATCAACGTGGTTCCAACAGTTGAACGTAATGGGGGAAATCTCATACCACTAACTTTGAAGACAGGCAGCAATATGACAACCACCAAAATGAATCTAAAATTAGAGTGACAAAATAATATGAAAGCAGATGCAACATTTTAGAAGTGTACTTAGAGCTTGCTCTAAGATAAGTGAAATAAGTTCGTAACCACACAAGATACTTGGGAGTGGAAAAACTTGACTTTTTTTTTCTTCATGCCAATTGTTTTATATCTAGTGGTTACACAATTCCATATTCAATTTGTATTGAATTCCACTGACCTCACATACAATCAAGGCAGCATCAGTGAAAACCATTCTATTTTAATAAAAGAACTTCTTTATAGCCTGTGATAACAGTACACATAGGTACTCACATCTGTTTGCCTGTAACTATTCTGTGACAGTAGAGCAGCGTATCTTGAACAGTACGTGACTTTATATGCTTTGATTTTGTATGATTATATATACGACGCTAGCACCCAACATACACACTTATTCTATTGACACAGAAATAAAAGATGTCCTTGGGTATTCTTAAATCCTGAATTATGAAAGATGCATTAAAAAAAAAAAAAAATCCTAGTTACTCTTTCAAACAAACCAAATAAAGAAATAAAGCAGATAAAGGACTCAGAATTTGATGAACTGACGTTTTCAGTCATTGTGTTTTCAACTCAGTTATGAGCAACATGAACATAGGTTAAATTCAGGTTGTTGTTTTTTTGAATTCATCTGATTTTTTATGGCTTCTGTATGTATTACTCAGCCTGACAGTGGATAGACGATTAGAAACTTCCTAAATACCTATTAAACATTCCTTGTTTTGTTTAAACTATCTCATAGAAGCAGGTAGTACATATGTCCTATTGTTGATCTGACCATAACAACAGGAGGTACATTCAGCTTTTTAGAGAGGACTAAAAATCTCTACAAGAGTAATACATATGAATCTTATCCTTCCTGCCACACTTGTGAAATTTCATCATCTTCAAGAAGTATCCTAAGATTTGAGGAAAGGGGAAAGAATCCCAAACACTCACAGGAGGACAGCTGATTTAATAGCTTCCTCTTCCCAGCCTGAGCCTTTCTAAGCAGTCCTTTGAACCCCTACCCTTTTAGATTCAAATAGTATGACTAATAATTGCCATATATGCCTCAAAATCCACTATGCCTGTTAAGCTATAGTTAGTTTCCCCTCCACCTCTTACTGCATCAGATAAAACATCACCTTTTCTTAATGATCTAATTCTACAGGCAAACCTATTTGCTTTATCTCTCATTCCTTATGTAGCCCTGAACTGTGTTACAGTAAGCAACCTAGTAGTGCTGTGGGTAGCACACAGCACGGACATGTCTTTTCCTCTGTTTGTTTAAGCCTTTTTAGGCTTGTATTAAGGAGCTTTTAAAGATAATTGAGGATCTCAACCCTTTTGTTTACTCAAGCCCTCAAAAACCTCATCTTCCTTTGAGTATAATCTGGTAAACCTTTGATGTTAGTTGTAAACCTGCTTGTATTTATTAACAACTCCAAATCCACATTACTACAGAAAAGCAGCAAGCGTCTGCTCAGTCTGTTGGGGGGGGGGGGGGGGGGGCAGGCACGAGGGTAAAATGTGAAAGGGAAAACCTTATTGAACTGATTTCCATGAGCAAATCCCTTACAATTGAAGAGTTCTTACCACAGGATATTTGTACACATTACAGCCTAAAAAGTAGGTTATAAATATGGAGGCGTTTACAGATCAAGAAATACTTAATTGCTCAGAGAAACCCAGATAAAAAGATGCAGTTCCAAGGAAGAAGGTGCTGCTTACTTTACAATCGTCTTTCTTTGAAGTTTGTGCATTTCCGGTCATTTCCTTGGTGTACCTTTGAAGTTCCTTTCTTTCCCACAAATGCTTTCACAAGTCATGGGGGCACTGTAATTCTCCTCCCATTTAGGAGGATTTCAGGCATTCATGCTCACATCAAGCAGGACCTCACTCAACCTGCTGTCCCAGCAGTTCAGCCTCTAAAACCCCTGATGGGACACACGCAACCTCAGCAGGGGTTCCCCCCAGCACTCATTGCAGCCACCGGGGCTCTTGTCCAAGTGAGGGAGTACAAGAGCTTCTCTGCTGGCCAAGCCCCCGATCATCAGCTGCTTCAAACAACCATGACTAAAACAGTGGCATCAACATTACCTGCAGCATGTCCCACATTTCACACTGAGCTGGCACAGGTGAATTTCCAGAACAAAGAAATAAGAAGAGTGCTCTCTGGAGCACTCGACGATCCACAAATCAGTTAGAATTGCTGCTGGTAGACAGCCACATTTGTGCTGATGACCTGGCTATTTACAGTCAGAGGAAAAGCAGCAGCACATCTGCTTTCCGCTCATCTCACACATTCTTTAAGGCCTTATATTGAGGCAAGTATTCAGATCCCAGGCACCGATACTTCACAATCAAAACACCCGGGGAAGTGCAAGCACAGAGCAGGAAGCTCTCAGTTCAACTTCCATTTTCACACCATGCCCTTTTGGTACTCAGAGTTCACATCACTGCCACAGAGGTGGGCCACCAAGAATAAAAGCCACCAAGTTCAGGGGTCTGGTTGTCTAGTCAAGGAGAATTGTCGCTCCTTCCTTTGACATGCACTGAACCTTTTCGCTCTGTGCAGAATAAAGTTACCTCTGAGAGGAAACCAAAGTCAATTCATGCTTGCCCCACACGAAGTTAGCTGCCTATGCAGAGTTTCATACATATCAATCTGTCTGAAGGTCCAAACAGCAAGATCCAAAAGATCCTGGAACGTAAGAACGAAGGCTATCTCTGCCAAACCCTGGGGAACCAGACACGTAAATATACAATTATTTTATTTTATTGAAAGTCAGGAAAGTTGAAGTGGGTGAAAAAGACATGCTAATTGAAGTTCTCAAAAAGTGGTTCTCAAGGTCCCAAAAAAACCCCTAGTTTCTCTTCTCAGGTTCAAAGCACCCTCGCTGTGCTGGACCAACAGAGCTGCACAGTTTGAAGTTGAAAAGAGGGATAGCGTGGCTGCTGCTCTTTGAAGAGCGGAATAAGAAAAAGTAGCATTTAAGAAGCTTGGAAAGGACTTTTAGAATATATAGCTTTTTCCTGGGGAAAAAAATATGTATATTTTAAAGTAGAAGTTTAATGAGAAGTGGGGAAAATGTTTCATAAAACTTCATTTTGGTGATCTATTTTCTATGAATAGCACCTGTTCCTCCCTCATTATTCCTCCCACCCAAGGAAGAGGTTCTGTGGCAGAACTGAAAAAGTCAAATAATTGTATTGATGGGTGTGTTTTTAACCACTAGATTTGGTTATTTAACCACTGGCAATGACAAAATATTATTGCTTTATACATACACATACATGGGATGTACGTGACTGTAGAAATATATGTACACGTACATGTTTATACAGATGTATGTATCTAAGAGATTATACTCACATAAAGATACCATATGCATACATGTGTATTAAGTGGAACAAGTTTACAATTTGGTGTTAATTCATGTACTTAACCTTATCTTTAGAAATAAAACCATCTGCTTAAACCTGGACAGCAGTAAACATGCTTAATTTCCTTTCATTGATCAAAGCTTTATGGGCAATACTTTCTTCCTAGTTGACACCAGCACAGGACGTATCAAGAGCAGACCCCATGTATTCCCCTTTCCCCCTGAAAAGGAGGAGCATCTCCTACAGCTATAGACATAACATGAGATTGCTTCCGAGACTTCACAAATCTGCTAGACAAAAAGAACTGTCTAGTGCTGATCACTACAGCTAGGAAGCATGAACCAAACACCTTCTTCTTTGTACCCTAGCATTTTGTGGAACATTAAGAATGTAATGGAAAACGGTCAGCATCTTTTCAAACCAGCACCTTGTCTCTCATGTTAGTCTGAAAATAGTAATAAAATGACAGAATAAGCACATAATTGTTGGGTTTTTCTTTTTTTGTTCTTGTTGTTTTGTTTTGTTTTTCCATGATGCCATTTGTTTTTGGGTTCCCTTCCATGCATGTCTCCTAGGGGTACAGCTCAGATTGTCTTGATCCAGTATCACTTCATCCTGTTTTCTAAAACAGATTAAAGACCACATAGACAAGACCAGGGAGTACAGAGTTTAATAAAAAGTGCATAAAAGAGCAGGAGCAAACATTTCTCTCTGGACACAAGACTCCGTTTTAGAGCAGGATCATGCCTTCTGCCAAACAGGGACCAATAGGGAGACATGGATGAGAGCTGGGGAGCTAAGATGCCTTCCCTCATCACAAGGGCAGCCTCCAAAAGAGAACAGATGTAAAGCAATGCAGGCCACTAGAAGAAAAGACACAGAATAAAATACATGTGATCCTGCCTCTTTGCACATTTAATGATCAGCCACCAGAACTGAGCCAGTATGAAGGAAAAATACTTTGATGCTGATTTTGATCCAGCACTGATTACCCTCCCACAGGCTATGATGAGATTGGGAAGCAGACCCAAGTTTCCCAATTTTGTCTTTTATATTCCTGGGAGCATGTGATTAGCCAAATACCCCTTTAATCAAGGTCAATTTTATGGCTATGCACCATACTACTATGAGAATACTCTTTTGAGATTTCTGCTGATAACTTTTAAGTTAGAGAAGCTCTAAGTGAAAGCCAGCTCTGAATTTCTTCCACATACCACATTTTCCCTCTTATTGCTGTATGGGGCTGAATATAGGCACCGGATTACAGTATCACAGGCTGGCTGAATTTGGAAGGGACCACTGGAGGGACGACCCCCTACTCAAGCAGGATCATCAAGTAGCCCGGGACTGCATATCTGGCAAGATGCAAAGATCTTGAAGCATGGAGATTCTACCATGTCTCTGGGCAGCCTGCTCCAGTGCTTAGATTAGAAAGAGTTACACAAATGCATGACTAAATAGAAGGAAAACATAGGACAAACTAAAAATCCCATGTGTCGTTTTCCTCCTCCTCCCCACCATTAGCTTCTGTCCTGTGATTCCACACCCAGAAACTGCTGCTTGTTAGGACTATTCCCAGCCCCAGCTATTTTTGCACCTCAGTCCAATCTTGTATGAATCACCTGAGGTACTTCTCAGCCCCCACAGTCAAAACATATATAAGCTGACATGCTGTGAAAGCACGGTGTCATTGTTTTAGCAGATAAACTCCCACATAGAAGTTGCTGGAGTGGATGAGATCTATGGTCAGCACAAACTTCTGTCCCATCTCAGAGCGTAAATAGGACTAAGCACTTTTAAAAGAAAGGATAAAAGCCTTTCAGTGGACAATTAGGCATGACTAACCCACTGTGGGAGATCTCTCGCTGATTTCAGGCAGTCAGTGACTGGCTTATGCCTTGAAGAATATGGACTCATCTCCCTTATGAATTTTTACCTCAACTAGCAAAACCACAGGTATTTTTATTTGTAACATGCAAGGCTGAACCCTCATTTCTGTGGTACTAAATTCACCATCTCAGCTGTAAAGCCTTTCATACTCTTTCTGGTGCAGAGATGTTTTCTTTTAGAAATGAATGGCATGGTGCTCAGTGGAAGCATACACTGCTTAAGCGGTATTGAAGCATAGTAACACTGCATTTTGTACTGACACTTAAGAGCTTTAAGCTTGCACAAAATAGTTCTCCTCTTTATTAAATGCACCATTGTTTAGCTTTCTAGTGATCTGCCCTCTTGATCTTGAGAAAGAAAAACTAAATGCAAGAAAATCCTATGCAACTTTACATAGGATCCACTTGGCAAACAGAGAGACTCGTGGATAAGTTACCAGTCTCAAGTAGCAACATCCTCATAATTTAGCAGACTCTTCATTTCACGAAGTACGACCAGAGCAGTGTGCTGGAATAGGAACTCTGTATGGCACTGTACAGAAGCAGGACTACATTAATCTTGCCTTGTTCAAGTTGCAATATTTTCAGTATATATAGTCACAACAATCTAAAACCAAATATATTCACTGATAATATCCCATGTAAAGGCACTAGTGTCATTTATGTGTCTTGGTAACTCATTTCTATGTCTGATATGTTTTTATGAAGATTCAGAACTTCAAGTACCAACAAGAATAGACAATAGGTGTGGTCTCCAGTGAAAGCATTTAGTTGCCTTGACATACATAACATGATACACAAAGTCAACAAGATAAATTCACAATTAAAGTACTTTTCTCCTACCCTTCCCCATAAAAGCAGTGAAAATAATGAAAATTCATAGATTCACAGAATACAGAAATAGTCTGGACTTCAAGTTTGTATTTCCTCCCAATATAAAATAAATTATACTTAATTTAGATCACTTAATCTGTCCCTACTGTCCCCTTATGGTTACATTTTATGCATATCATGTCTTCAGAAGCCTGAATCACTAGATATTTACAATCCATCAATTTACAACCCAATTATTATTAAAAATCATCTTAATATTGAGTGTGTTTGCCCAATTTTCCTTCTAGCAGAAACTCCTTTTAGCCCTCCCATAGTTGTAAATCCTGGTGTCTATCCCACCAATGTAGTCTACATAGCTGTCAAAAATAGCTCAGTACAGCTGATGCAAATTTGCACAGTAGTGTTCTGTACATTTCCCCAGCTCTGTGTGTTGCTCTTTACTTATCCACTGGCATTTACAAACAGTAGGTCAATCCAGTAGCTCTCACCAAGCAACAGAGCTGGGGTGCTAGCAAACTGGAATAAATAGTTCAAGATGCTCACAAAATGTACGCAAACTTTGCAAAGACTATTTTGCATCCACTGCATTTCTTTCCAGTTTTGCAATTCCAGCCACAGAAGAGACCAGGTTAGGTCATTTCTCACCGGAGGATGATTCATTCCTCCTAGAAGCCATAAGGTCAAAAGCCATAAAACCTGTTTCACATTTCTGTTGAGACTTCTTTTGTCCCATTCAGGTATGGGTTCTGCCTCTTCACAGCTTAGATCAGTTGTATTAAATTAAGCAAAGACATTCCTGAGGAACCAAAATGAAGTGTGACTAAATTCTTGTCTCCAGTACCTCTCAAGCATGGTTAAAAATTAGACTTCCTTTAGTAATTCTAGAGATGGAAAAGTCTTGTCCCAACATGGGGTGTTTGGTCCTATATTGGTTTTAACTGACTCCTTAATAATGCTTGTCTTTTGTACTTCCCAGCATGCAGTTTTGTTCATGGAATTTGTTGTGGGGCCTGTTTGCACTAAGAACAAAAGTATTTTCCTTTCGTAAGTAAAAGTCCCATTGACATGGCCAAGAGCCTATCTCACAGAAAGAATGGGTATGAACTGTAGGTCATTCCACTGAGAAAAAAGTGGCAAAAGCTTTGAGTCAAGAATTCAGATGATCTGCATTCAATGTCAGAATTATGCCAATGCCCCTCAGGGCTGAACCAAAATAAATATCCGGATCCTCGATGCTCCTACTGACGCTATATTACACTCAATAATAGTTCCCTTCCTCCTTAACCCCAGAAAGTCCCAGCACAATATACATGAAATATAACACTGATCAGGGACCAGGAACATCACCAGAAATTCCAGCGATTAGTGTCTGCAGATCAGACACTCAGATGGCTGGGGGAAGATGTTTTATCAGCCACTAGAAAACATATGCAACTTTGATCCCACTGTTTTATGTTGGGCTTCTGTTTCTCTTGGCACACATTTGCAGTATCAAATGGCACAATACTGATGAATGTTCAAAGACCATATGATATCACTAACAGTGCAAACCAAACAAAACAGAAAATGTCTAGCAACAGAGTTCAGACTCAATGCCCTCATAAACCCAAAGCCTTTGGTTTCTTGGTTCAATCAAGTGCTTATTGAGAAAAATACATTACCGCACCTTGAAAGCCTGCCCTGGAGTTCCTCCCATCCCTCCATCACTTTATAAAGGTTAGTGCTGAAATATAGTAAACAGGCATTAATAGAGATCATATTCATCTTTAGAAATGAGCAACTGCTGGCTTTGCAAAGCCATGTTGACATTTTGCCACCCTGCTCTGCTGCCAGTAAAATTTGGTAATTTAATGAAGCAGAGATCTAACAAATGCACAAACCTCAGTGGATTATGCAGCATCAAGGTTTGCATTGCAGCGTGTGAAAAAGGGATTAAATAAGTACTTTTTAGTTATAGAAAACCCTGAGCACTGGATTAAAGTGCAATAGAGCTGGCAAGAATGATACAGTATCTATAGAATTTAATGGTAACCTGGCTCTGTCAGGCTCTACAGCTTCAATTTCAATACAGCACTTTCTTAATCCCTTGTTTGCCAGCAGTAATGCTTTTGGATTAGATTGGCCACCAGGCTGTAGCTATTTACATTAAAATTAGGCAAATGTCTTTGAGGAAAAAAAAAAAAAAAAAAAAAAAAAAAA
>NC_048894.1:78185680-78319973 GCF_011077185.1 Oxyura jamaicensis
AAAATAACTGATGGGCAGAAATAGATTCTTACAGGAAAAAGATGATCCATACCCACTAGATATTTTTCTGCTAGTTCACTTTAGCACTTCTCCTGCATTTTACGCATCTATCCACTCTCTTAAAACAATTTCCTCTCTTCCTTTCCAATTTTCTGGAGTGGAAGAGCAAAAAAACCTTCACCTGGTATCATGGGGCTGAGAGATGAAATACAGAAGCAGCCCTGTCACCAGCAACTTAGATTTGGGGATTACAGCTAGTACTGGAGCTGTAAGTGAAGGTGGCCTCCCATTACAGATGGGTAGCCCAGCATATCCATTGCCACTAGGGGGTAGAAAGCAGGGAAGTACATAACAGACTGGAGAGAGTGGGGCAGGGAGGATAGGAAAGAGGGGGGCAATGCCAGCCAGTCATGAGATCAGAAAACATACAGAGGAAGAGGCATCAACTAACAGTGGCTGAGAAGAGATTACATCTCCCCTTTAGGGTATTGGCTTGCAGCCCTACCTCACCACCTGGGACACAAAAACCCAGTGTGCTCTGTGTGGCCAGGCCACCCTCACCCGCTAGGTGAGCTCTATCAGGCTGCTGCAGGAGCAAGCACCACCACCACCACCACCACCACCTGAAGAGCTCAAGGCCACTGAGTACAGATCACTACCACCAACTCACTGCACTAAGGAAAGCAGAGAAAGACATCAACATATAGCACCCTCTCATGCTCCTATGCAACTTTAACTTCTACCCTTGTGAGGTAGACAGTGGCCCAGCCTGAAATGTTTGGTCTTAGCAGGAAGGAGTGGATGGATTTTCAGGAACAACCTTCACTACTCTTTCCTGGGTTGGGAGTGAATAGGACTGGATTGATGCAGAAAGTTGTCATGGAATATGAGCGTACTGAAGTGTTTTTCCACATACGTGCACAGGAGTACAACCTGAGGGGTTTGCTTAGGTGGGTAACCAGAGCACCTGGGTACTCTCATGGGAGGTGATGCTCTCATGGTTCAGGCACCACTCCAATGAGCAGGTAAAATACATGATATAAATTTAAATAGTCTCAGTAGGACAGAGTAACAGCAGCCGATATGGAAACATAGTAAAGAGAGCACTTTACAGATAGAGAGAAATGAGTTAAAACCTCTTTAGCAGAAAACAGAACTAAAACATCTTCCACATCTCAAGGCAGCATTCAAGAGGACAGCCTTCCTCCCTGGTCTCTACCTCACCCCACAGTCACCACTGAGAGGTATTATCTTTACATTAACCAAATTATTTGCTAAAGTCAACCAAAAAAATTCTTTAAAAAATAAATTTAGATTAAGGTTCTGCCACAAATATAGGTGCTTCATAAAATGCTCTATTTTTGTTCTGCTGAAGCCTTTTGGGTAAATAGCATTTTTTAAATATAATACATTGCTCTTTGCACCTTCCCATTCATCACATTTCACTGGCCAGAAGACCTAATGCATTTATAAGAAAAGAAGCCCCTAGAACAAAGACATCAGTAAGTCAAACTTTGTTTCTTACTAAACACAGGCTTGTATGTTGCTTATATTGAATAGCTGAGGTTTGTTTATTTGAAGCAGGCCAGACCATTTCATGCTTTACTGCAAATTATCTGATTATTCCAGCAACTTAACAAAAACGTTCTCTAAATAAAGCTTATTTCCATTCTTTCATTATGTAAAGGAGAATAAAGCCATTACTGAACCTATCTGTCCAGCTCTTTTTCTAATCCACTTCATTTCACTCAGAACTCCTTTCTCTGCTCCCTTCTGCACCATGAATAGTGGTAAAGTCATTCACCTCCCCCCCCCCCCCCCCGCCCTTCCCCCCAAAAATGAATCTAGTAAGATTTCTGTTCCCTTGTGCCAGAGAATACGACTTCTTGCCTTCAAGAGTTGTTTTAAGTAGGAATGCTTCATATGCTCCTAAAGGAGCAAGATGTTTTTTCTGCTAAAAGGACATGGCTTGCTTCCCCACTAGCAGCTACTAAAGCCAAGGTATTCTTATTTCTCTGCAATTTACCTTGTTCCTACAACACTTCTATATTAGGGCATGGCAAAAATCGGGAAATAAACCAAAGTTATTTGTGAAAAAGATACTCACAGACTACACAGCACAATCTGCAATACTGTTACATATCCTTAACATACCCTGTTATAACCACCTTCACCTATCCTGCGAAGGAAATAAAGCATTCCTAGCTCTAAAAGCAAGATCTAAAAAGGGGAATGGATATACAAAAAAGAACAGCATGTGAAACTGATGACTTGGATAAACTAAGGAATTTAATTGTATAGTCTTTTTTTCATTTCTGTGTATCACCCTATCTTGCTCCTAAGTGCACTGATTATGCTGTACTTCAAAAAGTAGCTGCTTAATACTTTATGCTAATTTTGTACTGACTTTACCCCCATCAGCCTTTAACCTGTGTAGACTTAACCAGGACACATTTTAATTACATTCTCTCTGAGGAAATGACAGTTGTTTTTCAGTTGTACAGATGGAGATTTCCATAATCAGAAGAAATTCCTTGGGCACACTTCCTCAATATTAGCCTTTACTAAACTCGGAAAAAAAACTGTGCTTCTTCCTTAAGCATTCCTCATTCTTCCCTCCCTGACACCAGGGTGCTCCACAGATTCTCTCCACCTCATTTATCATAGTTGGCTCAGTTCCCTAGGGCTGGATGCAAGAGTATGCGACTGTGCAAGCTCACAAACAGCTTAAGAAAGCAGTCCTGCACTACATACCCTTTCTTAATTTGTGTATAGTTATTATTTTAATCGATATCTCAGTAATTAAAATCCTGCGTGATCAATTTTCTGGCATTCCTACAGGACTCTCTAATTTTAAAAAGCATTTCCCAGTCCCCTAACTCTACTCAGATGTTGGCCATTCCAAGAATCACCAAGCTACTTTCACTGCTTTCAAGTTCTACAGAGGCTGTCCTTGGCCATGTCAGCTAATATATTTTATAAGATTTCTCATTACAAATTTAATAATATCATCCACCAATAATATTAAGTCCCTGTTTGATTCTGCTTACTCTTCACTAAATGCTGTATTAAGCCCCTACTCATTTTCTTCGCTCAGATTTGCCTTGCCTGTTCCAGTAATAATATAACCATTAGCTCTGAAGTGATTCAACCTACAGTCAATAATCTTGAGCTCACGCCCTACTTCCCTGAAGTCTATGGTGCAACACCAATGCAAAATAGGTGAATACTGTTTACTCAAGTACTATTCACACCTTAGTAAAATGACAAACACACTAGTGAATACAGTGCCTTTCATATAATACTTGAATTCCACCAATGTCTGTGGCTAACCATGAGAAACAATGTGATGTCTAAAAGTTAATGAGGTTATTTCATACAGGGTCCTCTACAAGCCTTTCAACTGGAGAATGACCAGAGATCTTGGGCAGCCCAAACAGGACAAGCAGTGCTGATGGACAGAACAAGGGTTTTTTTGCCTTTATTTAAAGGAAGGACTTCAATCATTTACAACTAATAGGGAATTTGTCCCTTCTCCTCTATTCCACTGGTCTTCACCCCCATAAAAGAGTAAGATGAGATCTGATGTATTAGGGAGCCCTCGCACAACAGCTTTTTTTTTAAAAAAATAAATAAAAATAAATAAAAATAAAAATAAATAAAAAAAGAATGGCAGCTTTTTAATAATACAAGCGTTTGAACCTAGCGATGTCATAAATGTCACAAATTTATCTTGTTGCAGCAACTGTAAAGTAGAAAACCTCTGAGTGTATTTAGGTTTCTCTTTTCCTACTCTTTTCTTACTCTCTATCCATCTGAGAGCCGTTCAGGGCAAAGGAGTGTTGCATGGCATGCATTTGTACAGTGTCCAGTACAATGGGTTTCTCTGGGTGCAGAAGAAATGAAATATTAATAACCTAGGCTTCTGCTTCTGAATTTATCAGAACTACTGGCAACCAATCCTATACAACACCAACAAATACAAATATATATTTACTTTTTTCCTCCTTTATTGTCTATGCAAAAGGTCTGAAATTCCTTTTTCATTTAATTATTTATGTCAGTATGTAATGTTGCAGAAGTACTCTTAGTTTTTCCCAGCTGTCATGCCAACAGTTTCAGTCATGGAGTGAGTTACATTTTCAAAATGCACTGTTCAGAGCTTCACACTCTAGTGAAAAGTTTCTGATCCTGATCTAAGTCAATTGGCAAAACTTCACCTGAGTTCAGTGATCCAGGATCACTGGTCTTAATCACTCTCCCAGAACACCAGGCAGTATTGTACCCCCCACACCCCCCAGTACTTTTGTACTTGGGAGGTTAGAGTCTCTGCTGCTGAAAATCAAGCAGCATAGCTGTATTGATTCTTGTAGACCAACTCACACCATCTGAAAGTCAAGACTGAAGGTAGTGTCATCCCCCTTTAATAAAAAAAGTCAACCACAAAAAGCAAAGATCATTCATTCCCTAATTAAGGGACCACATTCCTTAATCACATTTTCCCATGAAGATGATTCAGTGCACCACTGCACACTGCAGGGGAAGAACTAGCAGCTGGAGTACCTCCGGCTGAGATTTTTCAAAAATTCCTCAGAAAAGTGAAACTCAGCTCATCTTGTTCCACCATTCCCTCCCACCCACTAGAGCTTCCAGCTCTCACCACAGCCACCCAAGAGCTACCCTGAACAAGGTTTCTCTTGCCTCTTCAGCCCCCAGAAGGACAGAGCCCTATATAGCTGTTACTGTTAGCCAGCATTACCTAGAAGTACCTGTAAATAAATACAAACCTGTAATGAACCTGTTGGGCCATTCATTACCAGATACTCTGAGGGGTAAAGCATCTAGTCAATGGAGCATCAAGAGGTTAGTTCAGCTCCCACTTGTAAAAGTTATTCCATTATCAGCCAGGGAACTGAGGCACACAGATTATAGCAAAACCAGCAAGTTTCAAGCCTCAGAAATGGGGTAAGTTGTATCCTAAGGAACATTACATTTAAACAAGCCATTTGCTTTAGAGATCCCTAGTTAAATTTCCTGTGTGTTTGCAGTGCCTACCTCCTTCCATCTCTCCTCAGTTCCCAGAGTAAGAGCCTACATAACCATTTCTGGAGCACCTATAGAACTGGCCTGAACTCTTGTCACACAGGGTCCCTGTTCCCACACCCTTGGTAGGTCACATGGCAGCGCTGAAGCAAAAGTTTAGCTCAGCAACTATGTGCAGCCCCAGAAGGGCTCTCCCACACATTTACCCTCAGCGTGTTTTGAAGTTCACATGTTAAGCTGCACCCTCGTGCCCAAGTTCAACTGCAAAGTTAAAAGCAGACTGCCTAAGAGAGGCAGCTAATCATTTGCAGTCCCTACTCTTTCCAGTTTAGAAATGCAGCCTCATACCCACAGCTCACTGTGAGGTTAGGGCATCAGCCAAAAGCAAGTCATGCTTACTTTAATATGATGCATAAAAGAAGAACAGCAACATTTGAAATGTGGCTTGGGACACTCAAACTAACACAAGGGGGGACAAAAAAAGGGTAGAAAGGCATCTCAAAGCATCATCCAGTTCAGACCCACATAGTGATGAGCTCAGCACAGTATGTTTCTTTAATCTGTCAAAATTTTAAGTGAAGGGAACTATCACATATTTACACTGCATACACTTTTTCCACCCCCATTTTTAAGAAGTAGTGGTATAGAAAACTCTTTTAATAAATAGCTTACTTCAAGAAAGGCTACCTTGACAGTCTCCAGGTAGCACTATTCAAGGCATGCTATTCAGTTTTTCAAATAAAAAATCCTTTGTTTCACAGAAGAAAAAACATGTGGCAGCAGCACACTATTTAAGGTAACATCACATTCCCAATCTTCAGCAGCTGCTATTGTGGAGAGGTGAGGGACGAATTTGCTTGAAGAAATCCCTCAAGTAGAATTTTGCTGGGGCCAGCTCATTTCTTGTGATTAGAGGTGGCTGGTGCCATCAGTGTTGCATTATTAACAGAAGCCTTGCTTTGGCATTAAAGGGAAAAGGATTTTTATGAGAATGTCATAATATTTCAGAAGAGAAAGAACAACCAAGCTTTTAATGCCCATCAAAAACCACTTGTTTGTCTGATCTCTTTCTTTTTTAGCTAGCAATAAATCTTTGCAGTCAAGTTCAGAGAGATTATATTTATATCTTGGTTCAGAAATATATTAGGGAAAGCTGAAGTATCAGGGGAATTCAAGGCAGAGAAACACCTTGGAATTATTAGGTCTGGAGGCATTAGATCTGCTGACATGGTGTTTCCCAGCATCTTAGTCTTTGGCTTCTGAAAGGCATTCTTGGATTTCATATCTTTCCTTTTCAAGGCAAAAGGTACATCTTCAGAAAAACAAATACATGCTTACCAGTACAAGACAAGCCTCTCCCCTCCCACAAGATCATGATTTCCATTCCAGTGTTGCATTAGAAGACTTGCCTCCAAAGCAAGGGACTTAAAAACCCCAAATAACAGTTTAAAAATTGTCTAAAGATAAAATAGACTGTGTGTAATGTGTACCTACTCAGAAAAGGATTTTTATTTTACTAAAATTGAAATACTATTTGAGTACGGGGGAAATTCAAATGTTTACCACACCAATCGCAGATTTTAAACTTATTGGAAGGATCCTGATTGTGCTGCATTTGAGGATGTTATTAAATGTGCTCACCTGCAAGGAGAAACACTTTGAAGTTGGGGCACACCAGAGGTGAATCACATCCTCAGATTTCTGAAAAGAGAAGCACTGCCTTTCTCCACAAGTACATTCAAGGTCAAGGCAGGCTTCCCCTGACCTCTTAGTGAAACTGAGCTCCCAGTCCTTGGTCCAGCACACATCCAAAGAGCAAAATTCTTCTCTCCCAAATTAGATCTGCCCTATTTTTTTTGCAGGGCTGCCTGTTTAAAGTAGTTCAGCTCCTGATATGATGAAATTGCTGCCTATCACAATGATGTTGTCTCACCCGATGCCTGGATTCAGACAACTTTGTCATCAGCTCTGGTATGGAAATGGTAACTCCTGTCATAGCCACAAACCATGTTTCGATCTCGTGTTTGCACAGTACCTCACACAACAGTCATGGTCTGCAGCTAGAATCTCTAACCACATGTAATACAATAAATGCATAGCTTTGTCTAGGTTTCTTCATGTGTTACAAACTTGCTGTTTCTCATGAAACAGGAAAGAGCTTGTCTCTACAGGAGCTTGGTTTTACCAGTTTGAAAAATAAAAGACGTAGTCAGAAAAGGTGGTGTCATTTTGAGAAGGGATGTAAATATGATTTAGGGTAAAGAGCAGTCATTCTACAAGACTTTGCTAGCCTGTACTCTGTCTGGCTGGGTGAGTTAGCTTTCTTCATAGCAGCCCATGTGGTGTCACGTTCAAGATTTGTGATCAAAACACACAACTTTTAGCCACTGCTGAACAGTGCTCAGTGTCAAGGCCTTCTCAATTTCCCACTGTGACTTCCAGCAATTCACAGCTGGGCCAGGGCCAGGACAGCTGAGCCAGACCAACAAAATGATTATTCTGTTCCATATAGCATCATTCTCAGCTACAAGAACAAGGGCAGGGGGCAGTTTTTCCAAGTTGCCATTGTTTAAACACTGCTTTGGTACAGGTCTGCTGGTGGGGAGAGAGTGTCTTTGCATCACTTGTTCATTTCCTTCCTTCCCCCCTTTACTTATCCAACTATCTTTATCTTGATCTGCAAGCTTTTACTTCCTTTTGTCTATTCAATTCTCTCTCCCATCCTGCTGGATAGGGAATAAGCAAGCAACTGGGTGGTGCCCTACTGGCCAGTTATGGTCAATCCACAAGAATTCTTTGTCAAATATCATGGGACTCAAAATAACTATAAATTCAGTCTAGCACATTCTAATCAAATCTATAGATGCTTTATCTCTTTAGCTGTTGTTTGGCAAGTTACTTGCTGTTGCAGGTGGCAGTGTTGACTCTCTTGTTCTTGACACTTATTTGTACGCTTGTACCCTTACCTATTCCCTTTCTTGCTGTACAAAAATTTTAAAACTTATTCACAGTTGCTTTCCTTCTTACAGTTTGACAAATGCTACATCAAGCAAGTAGCAGAGAACATGCAACAGTCTTGACTGTGAAACACCAGCCACCAAAAATACCAGATAATATCATGGACTGGCCAGAAAGCAGAGGTGGCTCATGCCAAAAAAGTCCCACTGTATAAGTTACCAGAAAGTGAGAATCTGAGAATCAATATGCTCTGGTTACTGATGGGTCCTGTCATATTATGGAAAACCATCAGACGTGCAAAGCTGATATTCAGAGCTGCCCATTACAAGTCACAGAAACTGTCAAATTAAAAGGTAAATTGAATCAGATTGAAGAAGGGAAGGCCATCCAGCTGGCTCTGACTACTGATGAACACGAGCAGCCAGTACTCCGTCTCTACATTTACTCACAGGTAGTTACAAATGCCATATGGAGGTGACTAAAGCTACAGAAAAAGGCCAACAGGAGGCAGAGAGGTAAACCCATCTGGGCTGCAGCACTGTGGCAAGAGGTAGAGCACCTTGTCATAAAGATACATCATGTAGATGCTCACACATCCAAGAGCTGTGCTAATGAAGAGCCAAAAAAGTGGGCAGGTAGACCAGCCAGCTAGAAATGACAACATTTCCACTCCTTGAAAAATAAGGGAAGCAAAGATGGTGTTTTGAGAACAGATGCAAACAAGTGTTTAGTATAAAGTCCACAAGACACTGCTAGTCACATGCCATATGTCTAGAGTAGGTATAACAAGGAAAGTCTATACATTTTTGTGATATAGAAGCAGAGTTAGAAAAATACTACTTACAGAGGCTGCCTGAACGTTCCTCTCGAACAAGGAGGGAAAAAAAAATACATCTCAGCCTCACACAGGAGTGCACTGAGAACTGGAGTCCTTTGGGATTCAGGAGCTGAGCCTACATGGAAATATTAAGAGTGACTGAGGCATAGAAAGAGCCAGACCAGGGACAATTTCTGCCTGCTCAGGACTGAGCTGTTTTGTTCCCAGCATCATCTCTGAGAGACCTTCCTGGTTTACCTAGAGAAGTAAACAGGTAAACATACTTGATCTCTCCTTCTCACTTCAGAAAATCCTATGCTGAGCATACACTTAAACATGATCAATGTGGATGTTAGGTGAATTGGGACATGAGAATTCAGACTCTCCCAGTACAGTCAGTGTCAGCTGCACATAACTGGCTGAGCTTTGTTTAGTAGTTGGATGTAGGACTAGAAGGTGTTTTGAGCAAATCTGCCGATGACACCAAACTTGGAGGAGTTGTGGACTTGGATGAGGGTGGAAAGGCCTTGCAGAGAGATCTGGACAGGTTGGAGAGCTAGGCGATCACCAACCACATCAAATTTAACAAGGGCAAGTGACGGGTCCTGCACATGGGATGGGACAACCCTGGCTATACATACAGACTGGGCAACAAGATGCTGGAGAGCAGCCCCACAGAGAGGGATCTGGGGGTTGTGGTTGACAGCAAGTTGAATATGAGCCAGCAGTGTGCCCTGGCAGTCAGGAGGTCCAACCATATCCTGGGATGCATCAAGCACGGCAGTGCTAGTCGGTCAAGGGAAATGATTGTCCCGCTCTACTCTGCACTGGTGCAGCCCCACCTCGAGTACTGCGTGCAGTTCTGGGCACCACAGTACAAAAAGGACATTCAACTGTTGGAGAGTTTCCAGAGGAGGGTGACGAAGATGGTGAAGGGCCTGGAGGGGAAGACATATGAGGAGCGGCTGAGGTCACTTAGCCTGGTCCGCCTGGAGAAGAGGAGGCTGAGGGGGGACCTCATCACAGTCTACAGCTTCCTCATGAGGCGAAGTGGAGAAACAGGTGACCTATTCTCCATAAACACCAGTGATAGGACCTGTGAGAACGATGTTAAGCTGAGGCAGGGGAAGTTTAGGCTGGACATCAGAAAGAGGTTCTTCACCGAGAGTGTGGTTGCACACTGAAACAGGCTCTCCAGTGAAGTAGTCACTGCACTGAGCCTGTCTGAATTTAAGAAGAGATTGGACTGTGCACTTAGTCACATGTTCTAGACTTTTGGGTAGACTTCTGTGGTGCCAGGAGTTGGACTTGATGATCCTTATGGGTCCCTTCCGACTCAGGATATTCTATGGTTCTATGATTCTATGATTCTAGTACCAAAGCTCTCAGTTTAGGGACAAGCCTGAAAACCCGAGAAAATCAACTTGACCAATTACATAGTAATGTTCAAATCAGGTATCATGCCCCTACATAGTGTTAATTTGTTAGCTATTTATCACTCTGCTTACACAAATGTTTTGTTTTGTTTCTTTTCCTATTTGCATATGAGGTTATTAAAAAATACCAGCACATTTTCTTCTGTTCCTCCACATCAAAAGAGAGATGACTTGTCTCAAGAGAGATGATGTGTCTCCTCAGAGAAAATTTTATTCACAAACATAATCCCTTAAAGCAAGAGTTAATGTAGTAATAGATAAGCTTCTCTGAATTGCTCCCTTAATCATTCTTTGGAATTAAATGGCAATGAACAAAGATTGTTTTAGAGATCATCATTATCTCAAAGTAAAACCACACTAAATAATTCCCGGCATTATCAAAGAGATACTACTGTAGATGAGATGTGATCTCCTTCAGAGACACAGGAACTTGGTACTGGTAGTGCTCTGAATTCCTGAACTGCAAGGGACATATTCACAGTTAGCCTTCAGGTGCCGTGCTTCATCATACTTCACAGGCAAATTAATCTGAAAATAGTCTAATAGCAATGGCTTCAACACCAAAATGAAGTGACTCAATACCCTAGAACTTTTTCTGCAAAATTATTTAAGCATTTAGCAGCTAACTGCCTTTCAATGAGGGCATTTCTATCTCCTGATTTGTGTGTTGTAATGTTCTATTTAATTATTTTTTTTAATATCCATTAGTGCTGCAGAGACAATCAAGCTAAGACAGTGTAAATTGTCACGCATATTATAAAGTTCAATTTCATTTTGTCACTTACAGCTGCAAATAGTTCTGAATCTGGTATATTTGAAGCAACTGCTAATCTACAGAACCATTACTGCTGCTGGTGGTAATAAAGAAAGTAATCCACCAGTCTGAGCCTCAGATGCCAAGATATATTTACAAGGTTAATCAATATTTTATATTGTATGTACACATTGATTTTGCTCAAGTAGTATGCAGAGTCAATACAGAAATTATGATAACACACAAATCCTAAAAATGAGGATTTTTACAGCTACTTTTCATAGTGAAACTGCTTTAAAAATTTTCACTGTGTCACCAGAAGTTTAAACAGAAAAACAAGACAACTATTTCCTTCTTTTCCTCCCCTTACTTCTTTCCTTGCTCTTTAGCTACGGTTCTCAAAATATAACAGTTTTTGCCAGCTCTGCAAGTTCAGGTAAGTAGCACCAATATGCAGAAAAAAAGGCAGGGAACACTGCATATACAGCTATTGTTAAACAAATAATGTACATTGTTCATTTCAGCTCCATTCAAAACAGAGAATATCTCACTGGCCCTTGCAAATGAAAATGAACAGGAATGAAAGATTTTTGCCTTTATTATAGTTTGGGGGTTTCTGCCAGCATGCAGATTTCAGAAGTAAACATGTGTCAAAGACATTACTTTTGCCTTCTTTTTAACCTCAGATTATCTACAGTTATTTTCTCTACAGAAATAGAACTCGTGTTTCATGCTGTAGAACTTCATAGGATGATTATTTTTAATGATATATACAAAAAGGTGTGCCACCCATTACCCAAGCTCTGCAAGCTAACTTGCCTTCTTGTAAGGGATACCCACATGGAAGCTAGGATTGAAGTACATACCACCTGTGCTCTCCTCTAGCTAGGATTTGTCCTTAGCAAAGGCATCTGATTGTGAAGATATCTGAAGCTGATTGCATTTAGTCTACTCATATGAAGAATTTGATAGGTTCTCATTTTGATATTATCAGTCTGATTTCGTTTGCAAGAAAAGAAACCAGCAATTCTTTGTCTGAGAATTTTATTGCTGTAAAGAGGCATATTGCAGTACAAAGCTGTAACACATACAGGCCATCTACAGCTTAGAGGAACATATCTTTGTAAATTAGGCCCAAACCTGGCAAGATAGGGTGGGTACACCTGAATGGTGAATCCAGAAGCAGTTAAACTGTCAGCCTGGACTTTGGAAAACTAGACTCAGGCCTCTGATTCACGTTGAGCTTCTGTACAGTAGTCAAGTCACTTAGCCTTGCAAAAGAGACTGAAGTGGAGTATTTCCAATCCTAAACCAGCACCCTGAACAGTCCTCTCCTGCCCTTCTCTGGTACCCTCCCACATGAGTGTGTAATCCAGCCAGAAGCAGGCAGACATGCAGTCCAATTCTTACTCACAAAAGCGTTTCTGTATACTCTACCAGACAGACATCACAACCCACGACTAATCAATTAGCTAGTACTGTACTTCATCTTTTCCCCTCTCTCCAACATGGGAGCATTTCAGTAGGAGAAGCGGATAGTTCCTCAAAACCAAGCACTTTGGATTTTCATAGCTAAGTCAGTCTCCTGGGAGATGACGTTTGGAATCCTTTGCGGCTTTCTCTTGCTCTCTACAAGCACGGAACTACCAGAATAGGAAAGGGATCATTCACCACACCATCATTTCCTTGTTCATTTTTTGTCCTCTTCCAGCAGCAATATAGGTGAGAAGCAGGAGCTGCACTCCTTTGGCTGAAAGGAAGGAGAGATGGCCAGCAACGGGAGAAGCTGCAGGCAGCAAGCACCTTAACTCAGTCGATCAGAGATTCCAGATGCAATATTTGTCACTTACATGTTACTGTACTGGTATCACACTAACACCATTTACAGAAGCACACTAAAGACTACAAGGTATTTAGACCTTGTAGTAACTCAAGGCATAAAAGAACTCATAAGGAACAAGAATGAAAATAAGGCAAAATCTACACCTTCAAGATTTTATCTTGCACAGAGATCATCTGTACAGACAGTCCAATTCGTGTGTAGCTTGAACACAACTTTAGAGATGCTTATTCAGGAAAAGACACATAGTCAAAACAAAATCAGTATCACAAGCCATCTTACTTTATAGCGTGACCCATTTTTATGTGTGGATTCATTATTTGGACTTTCTCTCCTCTCTCTTCCCACATCAAGAAAACAAAGACAACAAAGAGAACAAGCTTTGCCCTGTGCTTCAGGGCTACATCTGAGCTGTGCTTGCTGTAACTCAAGGGGAGGCTTCAAAACCATCTGCATGAGTCACGAAGGAACAGGGCACCCAGGCCACAGTTCTTCCCTTGTCACATACCTTGTGGTAGCCTCACGGGGCCAGAGAAGTCAGTTACACAAAAGCATACTCCACTGGAAATTTAGGCTGGAATTAAGCTGCTGTATGCTGCTGGAACATTGCAAAGCTGCCTTTAGAGATTTGTGAACGTAGCTTCTTATTGTTACATCCCAGCATTCAATAAATTTTCCTCTAGGGAACAGACGCTTTCCTCCTATGCTTTCTATTGTTTGCATTATCATTTGCTATCTATGCAGCATTATTTATTAGCAGCTTACTCTCCCTTTCTCACATTAGATTAACAAATACATCTTGCAGAATAAGATGAAGAAAGCATGTTACTCACCCTGCACAACACAGACAGAGGACAAGCCCAAGCCAGTGTTTCTCCAGATCCATTAAGGAATGGAGCCCCATAAGCACTTGGGCATGAAGGCCAGATGGTACCCCTTAGTCCCTACTTAAATCCACTGCCCAGGTGGTGCAGTCACCTCACATACATGGGGTCAGCTTACACGTAGCAGTACTTGCATTTGCTACTTTTAATTCAGTTCAATGGGAATCTATTAGACAATAGGTTGATAATTTATTATTAGCTTAAAGTATCCTTTTCCTATTTCTCCCCCCCCCCCCCAAAAAAAAAGGAAAAAAAATGAAAAAGAAAAACAACTTGCAATTATTCACCTGTCATATCACAGCATTAATGACATATCAGAAAGGACTGTTCTCTGTGATCCTTGGGTCAGTCTGTTTGTTTTTAAACCAGTCATTGAGTTAAGATGGCAAGGTGGCTTTAACAGGGGCTCTTCAACTTTGACACAGTTTTTATTCCTCCTTTTGTTTGACTCCTACAGCTGTTTGTGTTGTTTTTTTTTTTTTTTTTTGCTATAATAAAGTTCTCTTCACTTCTATTCTAAAATAAATTTGAGCTTTTACTTTATGACACTGAGGTGTTCTGATGAAATTCTCAACTGGTATAAATCAACATAATTCCATAAGTCCATGGGCTTCTCTAGGTTTAGCTCTACTATCTGCGCACTTGTGTGTTAGGCTCCAGACAAAAATAAACCTGCATGTTAGATTCACCTTATCAGACAAGTAAATTGTCAATATCATGATTTATCCTGAATAGCAGATGTTTTTTAAAAGAAGTCTTTTTTAAAATGAGGGGGTTAAAAATGACCTAATATACTACATCAAAATACTGAAGGCAATCAGTAAGGCTGTTATTATTTCCTGAGATGGATGGAAATCTGCTATTTTCTACCTTCCCTTCCAATATCCCGAAAAATAATGATGTGATTTAAGAACATAAAGCTTGCAGTTCAATTGTCACAATTTATGTTCCTGTAAACTTGAGGTAAGCCTGAGCAGCCCCATTTTTTTACTGCTTGTTGTAAAGGATGGTGTCTCAAAGGTCATAGCAATTTCCACAATTTCACTTCCAAATTTTTTTAAAGTTTTTCACAGAGAAGCGTTGAGATTAACCTCCAACACAACATACTTCTATCAAAATTCGAACTGTGTATAAAGAATGGAAACATTGCTCAGCGAATGGATTCTTTTCTCTGTGACACAACTGAAAGACAAACCTCATATCACAAGGAGGTATAATGTACCCATAGACGTATTTCAGCTCCAAAGTGGGAATGGCAAGCAACCTCTCGCTCTAACCTTTTCTCTTTCTTCACTGGATGTAATGTTTTCAGATTCTGTTGAGGAGTGTGTCTAATTCATTTTTCCGGCTTAGTAAGACTCGCCCCGAGTCATTTCCTATTTGCTCCCTTGCTGTGAGTGGAGTCACATCCCCAGCGAGAAGTCAGCTCCGTTCCAGTGATTATATCTGCTGTGTGAGCAAACCCAGACCCAGGCAGTGGCCTGAAAGGATGCCTGCTCATGCTGAGAACAGAGTTTAACAGTATGTTAATAAACACACGGGGAATGTGTTATGCAAACAAAGGCACATGGCCCCAGGGCAAATCCCTCCGCTCCCAGAGATGCAAAAAGAGTCATAGGTTTAGGGGGCGCAAGGCAAGAGTACTACATTTAAGCAGCAGCCTCATTGCAAATGCATCCAGGTTGGCAGTGGGGAGAGTTAACATGAAGGCATGCTGTCTATCATTTTCTTTTGCCCTTCCTTTGAAGATCATTAGAGTTAGCATTAAGAGGAGTTATATGGATTAAAGGCAGCTAGGTCTGTTCTTGCTTCTCGATGAAACAGTTACCATCACAAAGCAGCATACCTTCGACAGGCTATTAATTAAATTCCACTGAAGTCCATAAAAGGTAGTTCATTTTAACTTCAAAACTTCACTGTTTGCCTGTGAGAGACCTTCCACTTACAGGGTAATGCTAAAATAGAGCCTTCCAGCCACTGTAACTTCAGAATCTTTTGTACTACCACATTTTAGATGATCTTAGAGGTCTTTTCCAACCTAAATGATTCCACGGTTCTATGATTTGGTTCTAATCTAAGCTCTAACAAAGGATCAGTGCCTTAACTCTCTGCATCCCCACCCCAGCACCCAACATGAAGCAGAGAAACTGGCACAGGTTCTTCACACAGGCTGAAATCTCACTGCTTTCCCTTTTCCTTTGCCTCTCTCCAGCCCTATGCCAATTTTACACTCCAGCCACACCAAGATACACATTAGAAAGCCCTGCATTTTAATATGTCACCACAGTACAGAAGAACGTTAATCTTAAAGACACTAGGGAAAAAGAAAAAAAAAAAGATACAGAAGTGATAAGAAATATTCATTCATTAATTGAGGGCTGATTCAAAATCAGAAAGAAAAAAACCATAGGAAGACTCAGTACTTACATATACTCTCCTCATTCTTGTGTTTTCATTAACATTTGTATAATTAATTAGAGTCCTCAGGGAAAAAATAACCAACATTTTATACACTCCTTTAGTTCTGAAAAGCAATCAAGATCTATAATAGCCTCTCAGTTCTGAAGTTTAATGTAAGCTTGTGTGAGTGAGGGAACCATGATTGTTTTCTTCTAGCTTTTCAGGAAGAAAAAAAAAAGAGAGAAAGAAGGAAAAAATAACAATATGAGGCTTTGGGGATTAACATGTTTAAAAATAATAATTCTATTTCCCAGTAGCAAATAATATATTTAGGAACCTACGATGAATAAAACAACTTCTGTTTTTCAGTCTAGAACTGTATAATTTACACACTAGTCAAATTGTACCAAATGCAGCAAAAAATCCCATAACATTCTAATATAATTTATATCTCCATGAAGTAAATAAGTAAATAGTAGGTGGTTTTTTGTTTTGTTTTGTTTTGCCTTCCGTTTGCTACTTCAATCAGATTCTTGGGACACAATTCTCCATGGAAGTGGCTGTAAATATGCCCATGCATTTCCAGCCCGTGGAAGCAGTTATAATGTGCATATTAAGGCAAAGATTACAACAAATGTGAGCTGCAGACAGCTCCGTGCTGCTGAAGTTGCACACCTCTCAGGGTGGGATGAATCCCATCTAAGTTTGGCTATTCAGAGAGCTAACCGAGGGTCCTCCATAGTACACAGAGAGAGGTAAGCAGCTCCCGTGGGGGGTTCTCCTTGTCTACTTTGGACATCAATGTTTGCCTACGAATGGGCTGTCTGGTGCACTTGGCTGACTGCAGAGCACACCTAAATGTGTTACTTAGGTTAGACATCTAATTTTTGGAAAACTGAAGTTAGTGACCCTAACAACACGCTGCAGGCTGCTGCACCACAGTTAGAAGTTGGTGGCAGGTTGGTGTTTCTTAATTTTCTGAGAGCTCCGAGCAGCGGGGGCACCATGAGGATCTGGAGCCTGCCTGGCCACCTCCCCAGCCCCAGCGCTGACTTCGGGGGGAATCCAGGCTCCCACCTCGCCTTCTGCTCCCAGCACCTCTGATTCAGCACCATCCCCCCTGTGCTGAGGCTGCATGCTCAGCTAACCCAGGCAAAGAAAAAGAGGAGGAGAAAAAAAAATGAGGAAGGGAAAGTGGATGAAGAGGGAGGAAGGAGGAATAGGTTTCAGCTCCATGCATGAATTGGTTCACTGGGGAATGGAGGCAAGAGAAGAGCCAGCACAGGGAGGGCATGGGACCCTGTGGGCAGGAGCAAGGGAGAGAGAAACAGGAAGGGGGAGGAAGAAGGAGGAGGAGCCCCTTGGCAGTGCTGAGCCATTTGGCTGGTTTGGCTGCATGGTCTGAGCATCCCTGTGCTCTCAGCTGCAAGCCTCACTGTTGGTACCAAAGCAAGCTGGCCCAAAGGTAAGCTCAATTAAGTCTAAACACAAGGCAATTTGTTCTATGCAGTATAGATAGATACCAAGAAGACAGATTTGTTCCAAACTACAAATGGAAACTGAAAAGTTTGGTTCAGGACCAATGTTTAGCTAGTGTTCTAACCCCAGTTTCTCTAGGCAGTGTGCAGAACGGCCAGTTCACAGCTCTGCCCTGGGAATGGGCTGGCAGCAGGGAGATCAAGCAAGATAAAGTTGTGTTGAGCCTCATGTAGGTGCAGAATGCACTGTGTAGCTCTGAGGGTGGAAATCAGGATGTTCCATCACTTGATGATGGGAAAGAAAATAGCTGTGCGGCACAGCATCAAGCCAGCTAATTATCAAATCTCAGTTTATACAGCCTCCTTGGTCCACCAGTAGCTAGGGACTATGAAGAAGAATGCCCTTCGTGAACTGTGTGTACAAGAAAGCAATGTGACAGAGAGATAAATCCAGATACTTGAGCAAAGTATGTTTGCTGCCTGCAGGGCACAGTGACAAGGAGAAAATTATAGTCTGTATTGGTTTTTGCAGGAACATAAAATGCACAGATTTTATATCCTCATGTTCCAGATTGCTCTGCTTGACTGACAAGGTGCACAGACGCATCGGTACCAATTTACACATCTTTTTGCACAGAGGGATCCAATGCTGTACATTGCATGCATGTTTCCTACCAAAGCTCTTCCCAGCCACACCTGCAGTGCCGTAGCACAGCTTGCAGTCACCAGTAGATGGGCGCTAAAAGGCTGGCCTGTGATCATTCCTTCCCCTGCACTCTCACGCTGACATTTGCAGCATACCCATTACCTAGCATCGTACAAACACACTGTGCAAAAGGTTAGGTATACCGCGCCGCTGGTACAATTTACATCCAGCACTTGAAACCTTCCCTCCTTCCCCTGATTTGAGGTGGAAAATGAGGCATTACAGTGCTGGAAGGACAGAAGCCGAGCATCTGTTAGGAGCCTCGGGGAAATCGGGGTATCAAGCTTAGACCTTAGCAAAATGGTAGTCCCAATAGTGGCGGTGATGATGAACAGAGAAATAACTGTGAAGAGATCCTCCTTTCACAATGCCGATCCCAGGAGTTCATATTTCTCCCAGTATAAGCCAGCTGGGCCACCAGGGAGGCATGGGCTCACCGGAGGCTGCACTGCATGACCTCCTTGTGACTGCTTGGTGCTGCTCCTCCCTCAGCACTGCTGCTCTGGACACACTGCCTCCCACCCACAGCCCCAAACTGAGGTGACGGTGAGGGGCAGCAGCTCCAAACCAGCCAAGGGCAGATTCTTCAGTGCCTGGTGCTGGGGCTCTTAGTTCCCGAAAGCTCCTGCCACAGCAGCCATCAGAGGCCATAGCGGGGGCACCTCCCCAAGCCTTAGATAGCCCAAGGCAGGGAGCATCGTGCCCCCCCAGATGCTGGGCCCACCTTTCTGCTGCCTGACACGTTTAGCCAGCCATGCTGTCCAGGGCAAGCCACGTGGGAGCAAGCACGTGGGTTATTCTTTGGCACCGCTGACAAGTTCTGTGCAGCTCAAATGACATTTTTCAAGGGTGCTAGAGAGTGAGCAGAACAAGCGCTTTTTTGGTTTGACCTGTCTCCTTGTCTAGTAATAATATCTTAGTGATTATACATGACACATAACATCCTCCATCTGAACTGCTTCACTACCCTGTGGAAAAAAAGGAATAGCCTTTGTCCCTACATAATTAAGGGGAAAAGTAAGGCAGTGCAAGGAAAGATGTGCTGACTGTGATTATCAGGGCACAGCCTGTGAGTACACCAGGAAACAGGACCCACAACCAGTCCTGAGCCCTAGCTCTTTACTTCTCCCATCCCACCTTGCGTTCATCATCCACCTTGCACTCATTCTTTCCCCACCACTTCTCTTCTTCTGTTTCCCTATTAAAATTTTTCAACATTTATATTTGTTATTAATTTTTCCAGAGTTTTCTTCCTAAACCACACAGTTCTCAGCTAGTATCTTCCTTTTGTAGAGTATTGCTTTCAGCAGCCCTGTATCTATGAGTAAACACATCAGCCCTCCATTACATTTTCTCCAGGGGGCTGGGATACTCTTTTGTTGATGCTCAAGACAGAGAAACAGATGACTGATGATGTACAAGACAGCAGGGGCTGGTTACCTCTTCCCACCTGGCAGGACTTTTCTCACTTAGAGCTGCTCTCACAAGTACAGACAGAACAAAGGAGTGTGATGAGTAGCAAAACGGGGGAGGAAAAAATAAAAATAAATAAATAAATAAATAAATAAATAAATAAATAAATAAATAAGAGGAACATGGTCCTCAGCTTTCCAAGGCTGAGCTCAAAGTATCTCACTTGCCAAGAAAGCCAAAAAAGCATTGGCTTCCGTGCTAGCACAGGTCGGTGTGGGACATACTCCCAAAGCATATGACCCAAGTCCACCAGCCAAAGCATAAGAACACCCCAGTACAGGTCCCGTTAGAATAATGGTCCAAATGTGCATTAAGTTGGGCTCCTGAAGCTTGAATATCACCATAGGCAGCTAAATAACTGGGCTTATTAGCAGACATAGTGAAAACTCTCAGAATTTCGGCCTTCATTTTATTATACTGGGAAAAATAAGGATCAGGCCATATGCTCTGCAGGACTTACAGAAAGTATAGATGAAGATGCTTGAAAAAAAATTCCTTAAAATGAAAACATCTGTTTTCCTTAGTTTAATTTCAGACAGAAAAATAGGATGGAGAAACTCCATTATGTTGTACCAGGAATGATACCTACTTTTTCAAATAATTCTTTAATTTTAAATTTGATCAAATTTTCTATTTGATTTCAAATTTCAAATCCTTCACTTTGAAAATTGAGGTCTTGTTTAAACATAGAGAAAATTACGGTTTGGAAAATCAGTCCTAAAAAAACTGTCTCGGGCCTTTTCCTCCTCTCAGAATTGTCCTCACGAAGTGGTTTCGGCTTATCAAAAAGGCACAGTAGAGTTTTAGCTCTCTTGCACTCACAGCAGCTCGGCTAGTGGGTTCAGCTAACTTGTTGTTTAGTTTTTATTTGCGAAGGACAGCATCTGGTACTTAATCTCCAGAGTAGAAGGAACCATTTACACAGATCTGAGATCACTTTGTGACAGGTGCCAAAGAGTCATTTCCAGAGCCTTGTGAGCTGACCATATGCTACATCATTCCCCAGCTGGAATAAAGGCATTCATCCACCATATAATTCATCAGCAACATGGGATAGATAGATAAATTTTAAAAAATTATGAAAAAGACTTTACGTGTGTTTGTACATTTGTGTATCAAACAAACTACGCAAACAACTACGTGCAACATAATTACTAAGAACAACAGTTCAGGGTTTATCTACCCTCCAGAAAAAAATGCAATGATCATGTTGAATTTGCAGTGTGGTGCATCAAATTAAAGAGGTATAACCCACTACTGTCTCTGTCTCATAGTGCGTGTTCACTGTGTCACTATTCATACAAGTCTGAAACAATGGGATAAGTTACTGCAAATTCAGTGGAAATAATCAATAATAACACTAGTAAATATTATTCAATAATCACGGTGCTTTTAAGACTGAAGTTAATGAAGTTTAGTTTCTAGATCCAGAAAATAAACTCCCAGAAGGAGGAGTCTGGATACCAAAGTTTTACTTGTGGGAAGGACAAAAGCCATCAGTTTTGCCACCAAATTACAAACTGAGCTGAATTACAGAAATCATATGCAGGCCTTACTCTTTCCCAAGTAGCAGATGGTCCTGGGATTTGAGTTCAGCCATCCATATTCCTTAATGGAGGGGAAAAAGATGTGTCCACATGTTGCTCTCTTGGTCATCTAAATCCCTCAGTAGAATGGGGAGTGGTATCTGGCCAGCTATTTCCAGTGAATTTTCAGAGGCACTATTTGTGACAGAAAACTTTTCTACCTTTGTTAGATCTGGAGAGAGAAGGCAGCAGAATGCAAAGGATTTAGAGCTTTTCAGGGAAAGACAGAAAAACACTTCCTCTCATGATTAATGCTACACAAATGGTAACTCATACACTCCATAATCCCCAGCTCTAATTCCACAGACCGAGGTAAGCTGAAAGCAGACTTTGATCCATGGGTGGCCTGTGGCTTTGGGAGGGAGAGGATAAGGAGCAGTTCAGATTCTCCAAATAAGCCTGCAAGAGTTTATCCAGAGTCATTCCTTGAAGAAAAAAAAAAAAAAAAAAAGGCTTTTGGGGATCTGGACTGTGTAACCAGCATAAGCCTAGTGCTGATGGGTTCAGCCATCATTAATTTCCAGCCATTTGGGAATGGGTGATTATTTGAGAGTAAGATGTGATCTCAGAGAGGTGCTGTTATAATGCAAAGAGAGCTGCTATTCTTGTACTGCAGCAGAGAGCTAATACAATGGCAGAGCAGTGTGACTGTGGTGAAATTCACGGGGGAGCTAAATTCTTCCCAGGGCTCAAATTATCAGCACATTTTCATTGCTGCCTCCAGAAAGAGACATGTAATGCTGTCAGATGCTGTTGAGCTGGGAGTTTTTAAAAAGAGATGGAAGTGTATGCAGTAAAGAAACCAATATTTACACAAGGACAATCCTCTCATGAAATATAAATGTTGGAATTCTGCTGGTTACAGTCCTTATTTTGAGATTTTACATGAGGGCAGTAAACTGGAGAGGATTTAATGCTCCCTCCCCACTCACCATTTTGATTATCATATATGAATTTTAAAGAGGATGGGTAAAATCCAATCAAAGCTGCATTTATAGATGCTTGTACTTTACACTGCTGTCCTTGGTACACACATCCTTAGTCCGAGCAAAACAACTCCAACTCAGGCTACAGTTTCTGGAAAGGAATGTGATTTTAATGAAATAAAATGCTCATCATGCCAAGCCCAGGTTGAGAATAACACCCTATCCTGTTGCCATTACAGACAGAGACAGAAATATATCAAAGTCGCCTAGGCACTTAAAAGAGAATGGGAAATAAAAGGGACGTGTCCAAGCAGTGCTGGTGGCAGGTGCTGGAAAGTGAACATGAGCGGGATCAAATAGGAGAGCCTTTTTCTGTTGCTTCTTGAAAGGAAATAAAAAACCCAAGCCCCATTGATTTTTATTAAATACAAAAGAAAATTAGATTAAGGTAACTGTAAAGGAAGAGCCCTGGGGTCCTACAGCATGGGCTTGCAGAGCTTGGATTACTTACCTCCCAGGACACAGTAGAAAGAGCATTTGTCATCAAGTCTGGCATTTCCCTATGGACTTCCTGAAAGAGCTTCTGGGTGGGCCAGGAGATACGTCAAAGCAGTTCAAGGTGCATGAGGAACCTTTTATGCCCCCCAGCCTGGCATAACCCTTTGTGATGCCCTGCTGAAGAAGAAGAAGGTACATATACCAAGGTGGTTAAGAGTTCACATCAGATGGGTCAGATCTGACTCCAAGAAGAAAGCTAATCTGCTACGGTGCTGAGTGTATAGCTCTAGTCTCCGCTCTGGAGGGAGCTGATGTAGCTTCTGTAGTTAATGAACTGAACTAGGGCTCAGGAGAACTGGCTTAATTTCTTCGTTCTGCCGCACATGTCCCATGTGACCTCAGACGAACCACTTAGGGCACACGTCCATCACACGAGAACTGGGCTAGTACCACTCGTAGCAGAAAACATCGGTGTTCGTACAGTACTGAACCCAAGCTAATATGCCTGACCAGGACGTGCAGTGCTGTGGAAATGCATCTAACCCGCTTTCAGGATCACGTGTGATTCATCCCTTTAAGCACTGGGTGAAATTGCCACCTTGGTCCACAGCCAGCCTTGGAAATCCCTGCACTGTGCTCCACTGATCCATAGAGATCTGTCTAACAGGCCTCTAACAGGTGAGGGAAGCTGGTGCCATTTATTATACTCATTAATATTGCCTGCTTACACATCATCCTATGAGCCCATGTTCAGCTGCTTTCTAACTTTACCCAATTTAACTTGTTTGGCAGAAATTTTTACTTGCCAATTATCTGTGCAGTTATTTCTATCTTTTCCTGGAAAATTTCAGCCAATGCTTTTCAGTCATTTCCAAGAAAAAGGCTAATGAGAAAATACATTATCCTCTTCATGACAATTCTTTATTTGGAATGCTCTCCTGCAATTGAGCATTAGGCAAAGATTAGAAATTTGTCTGGGGAGAGAAAGGAATGAGTTAGGGCTGTGCTTTTGCCCTGTATGAAAATTAGTCCAAACGTAGCCAAGTTAAAAGCCTTTGAATAATTGCTGTTTGTGCATATCTACGAGAGGCTTCTTTGATTTTAGCAGCTGAATTCCCCAAAGAGCCTGTCTTCACGGGGCTGCTGGAGATTCTCACAGCTCTTGTGTTTGAGCAAGTGGTGCCTGCACTATTTAGCTGAGAACAAGGGAGCGTGTTCAAGCCAAGGGTTATAGTTATGGTTTTCCTCTGTAATCACTGCGCTGGTTCAGGTATGAGTACTGAAAACAGGACTGTCTTTCCCGTGCTCTTGGTGTCCCTCCTGCTGGTATCCTAACAGCACGGGGGCAATACAGCTGTCCCCTCTGAAGATGGGGGAGAAAGAAGGGAAAGGAGACAAATCTGACATGGAGTAAGTGCAGGGTGCAGTGAAGTAGAGAAATGCAAAAAGGTACTAGGAAGAGATGAAATAGGAGCATGATGTTATGGTGAGGCATAACACAAAGGAGACCTAAACCTAAATGATAGTGTTATGTTCATTTTATATAAAAAAAGATAAAAATGCCTATTAAAAATGCTTCTTACAAAATGCTGTTTATAAAAGGTTTAAATTCTGCCTTTTCCTAATGATTGAGTACTATTCTTCACAGGTTTAATAGAAAAACATTTATTATCATTTTGTGCATGCAGTCCTTTGGGTTTATCTAAATACAAATAAATAAAGAAATAAAGAAAAGAAAAACAAAACACAGAGACACAGATTTCATTATCTGGCATCTTCCTAAAACACATGCAGGTCATCTGCAAAGTCCAAAGCTTTACTGCCAACACACAGATTTTGCCACTGAGCTAATGGAGCTGCTGGGCGCATTAATAGATTGCTGTCCTCCCCGCAGACAGATGCTGAAGGGAGATGTAACACCCCAATTTGGCAGATGGCTCTGGAGCAGAGCAGTGACATTCAGGGATCTTGGACACAAGATATCTGCTCAGATCTGTTCATACTCAGCAAGGGAGTGTGCCATCTCAGGTCAGACACACGTAGTAGCTACAACTCATAAGCCTGGTTTCTTTTGTCGTTAAACGAATCATCAGAAGCCCGATCTTGTCTCTTCCTTGCCCTCAGCTCCTCGTTCAATCACCATACTCATTAGCTGGTCTGTACTCAACAGGGTTCTCACTCCCCTCTCAAACTCATTGTCCACCAAGTCTCAAGACTCGCAGGATGTGCAGCCTCAGGTCCCCTCAGATTTCCAGACCCAGAACCTTGCTACACTGTACCTAACCTTCCTGTTCACAGCCTATTGACTGGTCTTGGTCACCCAGGAACACGTGCTCTTCAGGTGGACTCCCATCTCCGCATTCCTTGTTTTGATCTTGTGACCTACCTACCTGTTTCCTTCCCTCTCCTGGTCAGATCTGTCCCACTGTCTATCTCACCTTCTTTCAGTCCCATTAGATCTGCATCTTACCCTCCCAAAACATGCAGCTCTGTCTTCCTCTCCTCCATGCCCAAGGTCCCCTTCAACACCCCAAGTTCCCATGTAAAGGCTGTATCCCCTGTGAATTTCAAAGCTTAAAGTCTTAAAGTATTTGAGATTTCAAAAACTGCTTTAACACGGTCTAAACATGTTTCTGGTGAGCTTCTTTTAACCAGATGAGCCATCTGAATACCACAAAAATGTGGCCTCTTGCTGAAAGACAACAAATGGAAATCATTGCAATGCTCACTGACTGCTGCTAAATGACTAGGGAAAGGGTTGAGTAATGCTCCCAAACACACATACACTAAAAGCTGCTGCAGATAGACTGGTAGAGTCTAAGCTAAAGTATACCAAAGTCAATACGAAAAACTAGCATCTAGCCTTTCCATTTGAATGTACTTTGAGTGTAGGTCAAGGAGAATAGGCCACATCAAAGGGGTCTAAATTTCACCTGTACTTCTGCACTTTGTCATTCCTACAAACTGGCTTGAAGTGCAAGTGCTTATGTACAGCTAATCCACTCAGTGAACTGCAGTAGTGTTGTGGTTATTTAGGTGATGTGGTTCATGTAACTTGTGACCACTCATCATTTAGCTGACCACTCATCATTTAGCACCATCCTAAAACTACAAATAGGTTTATATTCAAATATATATATAAAAAAAAAAATCCATTTGAGGCCTGGATATAAGCATTTGGCAGAAAAAATAATAATCTTGCAATAAAAGATCTTTTTACAAAACAAAAAGAATCATTAAATATGTAATTTGTTTCAAATGAGTCACTCAGATGCATTATTAATTGTGTTAACTTTGGATACTTATCATTTTTGATTGCTTTTGATACTGTTTATTTTATGATGTTTTAATTATTGTTGTTTATTTATTACAGTAATTGTATTTTAATTGTCTTGGAGAAGCACCCTGACTGTCTTGGCAGGGAGGCACTAAATAAATAAAATCATTATTATTATAAACATAACTGATGTTTTTCACTGTGTATTGTCAGCAGTGTGGAAAAAAAATATGTATATATATATATATATATTTCTATGACAGTACAAGAAAATTAGTAATCAGAACCCCTAGGTTATATTTCCAGCTCTGCCACTGATTGTATCTGTGACTTTGAAAAGTCACATAGCCTCCTCCTTATCTCCATTTATTCATCTGTGAAAGGATTATCATAACACTGTCCAATCTCCCAGGATTAGTAGGAGAATTAGCTAATGTCTTTAAAGCATTTTGATCTCTTCAAATGAAAAGGGAAAAAAAAAAAAAAAAAAAAAGCCTTAATCTTTAGATTATTAATGATATAACAGAAAAACTGGTATAATCTACTAAGATAGTAAGAGTTACTGTAGTGTTAATAATTTTTAGCTATAATTAGTGCATTTATTTTGTCTATACACTTTAATATTAAATCTTTCAGAGATTCATAAATATCTACCACTAATAAAGATAAATTTACATTCCAGAAAAAATAACAAACATACAAACAAAACCAACCAACCAACCAAAAAAAAAATCTTCCAAAATTTCCACACTGAAAAAAATGAGGGAAAAAGGTATATTTAGATATATGATGCTGAATTTTCCTCTCTCATTTGTAGGTCTGAATAATTTTCTGGTAAGAAAAAAAATAAAAGAGAAAAAAGGAAAAAAAAAACTATTTTTCTCTAGAATGCCCAAAGACAAAAGTTGTTTCAGTGGATTCATAGCATAGGAATGCAGAAAAGGGGTAAAAATACTGCACACTACAGCTCAGATAAGAGTTCTAAGCTTTCAAATCAAAGCCACTTTGAAAGTTACAGAAAAATAAAACTTTGCCAGGTTGGGCGAGAAAGGGAGGTTTAACATTGTTATTGAAATTTTTGTAAGGTTAAACTGTCTAAGTTCCTTTAAACCAAATAAGATTGTTCTGGGCTCTGATTCTTTATGTCAGGATTTGACCTTGGTAACGAGCTTATTTTTTTCTTAAGCAGCTTGTTGGAAACTCCTAAAATTTATAGAAAGGAGCAGTAAGAAGAACTCGTGTACACTATTGAATCCTACCTGCTCACTGGGTATCTTGTTGTGGCTCTCATTAATAAAAGTCTCCTTTCTGTCTCTAACCTGAGGTACAACTATTCTTTTTCCATATTCCCACCCAACTTCTTACACACCTCTTCACTGCTGTGATTAACAGCCAGCTCAGCTAAAATACAGGAAAACCCCTGCCACTCCAAACAAAACAAATTCATCTTCACCACGAAAAGGTTCTCTTACCTTCACCTAGACTCATCTTTCTTCGCATTACAGAGGCCTGCACTTGAAGTCGTGATGCTCTCAGAAGTTTGTTCAGAAAACGCTGACTTGTCATTCACAGATGCGTGGTTTCAGTTATCCTCCCCCTTTGATCTTTGCCTTGCCATGCTTCACTCGCACACATCAATACTGATGCCTGTTGACAGTCAAATTGCTGTTCATACTCCTATTAATTAAAAATTTATACAGCTGATAATTTGTTAACACTAAGAATATTGCAGCTATTATTAATGACATTTGGCTTCCCATCCTTTTTTTCTCCCCTGTGCCATTTGCAATGTTATTAATAACTATAACAGGACATCATCAAGACACTTCATCAAATGATGTTCTGTCTTTAAGTAGGCTGTCTTTCTTCTGGAAAAAAAAAAAAAAAAAAAAAAACACTGTAAACAATAAATTAATACTTTATACTTACCACATCTCCAATGCAAAGCTTTAATGTTACCTGCATTTCTTATCAGGGCACCCGTGTTGGGTAGATATCACCATCACAATTGATTTTGTATTGCGAGCTCAGACACGAAGATCATGACCAAATTTTTAGAGAAGACTTAGAATACCTCAGGTGAGCCAGCTAAGCTTTACGTGTCAGATATGCTGAGCCCTAGGTATAAGTCATGGTCAGTAAAAACTGCAGTAGCTAAACACCTCTGAAAGCCAGACCCCAGATTATTTGAGCTAGGCATCCAAAAACCCAGGGACCCAAAATCAGTGACAGTTTTCAGCAACTTGCCTGAGGTAATGGAGCAAAACCTTGGCAGAGCTAGGAGTATATCCCAGTCTCCTGCTGCTCAAATTGCTGCTGTAGCTACTGTGACACTTTCTCTCCTAACAAGAGCCATGCTTAATGTGCAGTGCTTCTCCCACAAATCCGGTGTCAGAGCTCTCTGCACACACAGGCAGGGGGATCTCACCTCCCCTGATCTGTGCCGTTGACTCCTCTTAATTTCCATCAACAGCTTCAGTGCGGTGGTATCCAGGGGCAGCCACAGGCATGTGCCACCTGCCCAGGGCCCCATGATCACCAAGACTTCCATCAGTCAACATCCTTTCCAGATGGTGCCCGTGCTCCTCTTTCTCCCCTCTCACAGAAAGATGAATTGAAAAAGCTCCGTTCTCCAAGACCCTACAGCCACAGCATCCACATCGATTACTATCATGTGTCACGGTGATGGCACTCTTATTTTGCTGCCACTAGACTGTCTGTAACAAGGATTTTGATACCCACAATATACTGAAACCTCACGCCTCCTCAGGCCTCCCTGTCACCTAGTCACCCCCTTCACCAAGAGCCTCCTTCCATCTTCTGGTTTTCTGAAGTCTGCCCAGGCCTCTCCTCAGTTCAGGAACACCCTAAGAGCTTTCTGCAGGGTAAGCTAAAATGTAAACCTGCAGTACCTCCCTGTCGCTTCTCCACATCCTTAAACCTATGATTAATGCATTGTGTCTTATACTTTCCCTTCTTTCACAGAAGGATGAAATACTTCAGATTGCAATTACCATGGGGTAAGAGTATGCATGCAAAAATGTTACCATGGAGCTGCTGAAACACTGCAAATTCACAGCTTCACTTCCTCTGTAGAAACTTATTTGGGTGTCCATACCCACAGCTTATTTGCACAAGTTCTCAGAGAGACCTAAGGCTGGCACAGAGAGAATCAAACCTCCCTGCTTATTATCATGAATGGGAATTGCATATGTTGGAGTCTCTGGGCCTCTTCTTGTCAGTGAATAGCTCCCATTAACATTTATGGGGGGTATGCACAGTGAGGGAAAGAAGAGAATAGTCCCCCACTGAGAAGAGAGCAGACTCCAGCAAATCTATTCTTACCACATTGTGTGCTTTAGTCTTCACTAATCTCAGCAAAGTATCCTCGTGTAAGAGTTCTGAAGTGTTTTTTTCTTTTTATCTCCATGGAAATTGTGGTGGTTATTTTTTATTTTGTGTGTGTGTGTGTTTTTTATTTTTATATATTCATCTTTTTTTTTAATAAGAAAGATGACAAATAGTTATCTTATGCTCCAGTAAATCTGCAGGGCCAAATTATCTCATTTAAATATCTATTCAGCTTTCAAAACAAATATCAAAGTTGAGAATTTGCAGACACATTATTTGCTGGAATAAGTAGGAGCCTCTCTTTTGTCCCTGTGCAGGCTACTTCAGGGTCTACTTATTCCCTCATCTATATCTTTGCTTTCTTGTAAGCATTTTTACCTGTCAAATGAAGGTCTCTTCCTTTGTCATAGGGCCAACAGGCTTTCACAACATGAGCAGTGTCCCCAAACTTCTGTAGCTCCACCAGCAGCCTCACCACAGGGAGGATAAGCACAGACCAGGCAGTGACAGGATTTTCACTGTTGCTTGCTCTGAGCAAGATTAAAATGCCAGCAGCTAGTCCCCGTTAGCCCCTCTGACTGTTGTTATCACCAAGAGAGGTGAATCAGTGCTGTGCAAATGCTGGGAAATCTGAAGAAAAATGTTAGTGCCAGCAGACGCACAGAGGCTTAACTGAAGTGCTGATAGAGAATACTTTGGACAGCAAGAACTGATAGTTGTGCTATAGAAAGAAAAAGCCTTCAGAGCTTGCCTTTTATTCTTCAAAAGCATGCATGAAAATTTTCATTTAGCTAAGACTTAAATTAAAGTTTTGATTTTTAAAAGGTTTATGGTTCTCTCTAGTCTGCAAGCAAGTAACGCTGGTGCAACTACATCAATATCAAATGTAAAAACTAACAGTTTCTCCTCTCTACTTCACACTCACAATGATGAAAAAAGCCTGCATGAACTAGAACAGATTTTTTCAGCCCCCTTAATTCAGAAGTCCCACATTCCTTTCATACAATGCCAACCATCAAGTGGAAAAATATTTAGGGTCTCTTCTGGTTTCGCTGACATTTAAATTCTTACAAACTTGGGAAATACATAAATGGGCAAGATTATTCTTTGCTAGAAACTAGTTGACTTCCTGTGAGGTTACTCCAGAAAGTCTTGGCACCCCAGAACAAGGACTGATAGGACAAAGGATAAGCTTTGAACCTCAGACACTGTTCTTCTATATCCTTCCCACAGGTAAGGGACCTATGGTAAGGTCCTGGAGTCTACCAAAAACAACAGAGATGTGACCTGCAAGGCAAAATCAGTTTCTCATTTGCCTGGCCCTTGTAACAAACCTTCAGGAAGGTGCAGGGGAGAGATACCCCCAAAAGAGTAATATCACAGTGCTTGTTTTGATGTAAGAATTACAACCCAAACACACACAGTTTGGTTAGATGTTTTTTACAGTGAGAGGACATCCAAGCACAGAGAAATGTTTGTGATGATGCAGGTGGTGCAAGGTATCTTGGATAAAGTTAACTACATTTGTGCTACTGGGTCGTTAAATATTATTCATTCTTCAGAGATCCTTTCTGCCTACGAGTCCCTGCTGCAGAAATCAAAACAAAAAGCTCTCACGGCACAGCACTACCCTGCTTGGTAGAACAGGTGATGATGCCTAAAGCTATGACTGAGCAAAACAGAGCTGGGCAAGTTTTGGAAGCAACATTTGGTACACAGTCTCCTCATTAGCGATATTTAGTCTCCCGACAGAGCTGGTGATAAATATTTTCACGTTTTTTTGGAATGTGATGTTCATCACAAACTGCACAGCTTTAGCAATATAGATGAAAACCCCTGACTGCTAGTTCCGTGATGTGCTGTCCCCTCTAGAGAAGATGGGGCTTTGGGTCCAGCTAATGGGGATATTGCAACCAGTTAAGGACACACACTTATTAATCAAGCAACTTGCTCCAGACTGTGACAAACAATGATTTTGTGTCATCACAAGCATCCTCTGTCGTCCTAGTGCTTTCCCTGTTTCTCTGTATATGAGTGCTGTCAATGGCAGCTGTAGCCTTGCAAAACAAACAGATGCCCACACCGACAGGCAACACCATTCTTCAAAGCACCTCCTGTTCCCCTTCCAGATATGGACTTTTTTTTTCTGACACACCATAATCCTGATAGCCTTTTTTTTTTTTTTTTTTTTTTTTTTTTATGAAGTTCATACAAGCATTGCGGGTTGCTGCATCTTCCAGTTTCTGCATATCATGTCAGTGTAACTGCGAAGAGATCCAGGACTTTTGTTTTTGGCAACCAAGACCTTAACCAGTAAGTGGCAAATAAAAGTTGCCACGTGGAAGGAACTTTAATTAGATCCAAAACAGACTGGTAACACTGACAGTGACAGATGCCCTTGAGATGGATAGGTGATCAATAGATAGATAGTCTAGTTCTTTTGTTTTTAAATCATTATTGATAGTACATCTTAAATTAATCCATCATTCTGTAAATCTTCAGCTCTTTTAAAACAAAAGCATTGTGGAAGTTTAATTTGTCTTTTTTCTTTCTTTCTTTCTTCCTTTCTTTCTTTCTTTCTTTCTTTCTTTCTTTCTTTCTTTCTTTCTTTCTTTCTTTCTTTCTTTCTTTCAACTAATACGCACCTAGCAGCAACTGAAATGCAGGGAAAATCAAGTTCAGAACAAACTAGCTGTACTCAAACATTTGTAAATAAGCATGATAACCAATTACAGAAATACCTGGAATAGCTCCTGATTCACTCTCTCACATCAATTTGGAGGTTTCCTAATCAATTTGAAATAACTAGACACTGCTATAGAAAATAAGTAAGATCACAGCATTTGCTAATGAGTCTCAAAAATGGATTTCACTGCATGAAAATGTTCACTGTCAGGAGAAAGCCTGTGTTCCCAGAATCTTTAGGGTCATTTCCATTTGCATTTGACTGGAGAAAAGTCTTCTTTGTTCTTTTCTTCCTTCTTACATCCTCTACAACTCTGCTTTTTTTTTTTTCTTTTTTTCCCCTCTTTCCCTTCAGTGAGTTGGTAGTATTGTATCAATGTGGTATACCAACTGCTAAAGATATATCCAAATAAGAACCAATTAAAACCCTTTTTGCTGAAGCAGCCAGTATCCACTTCAACTATTACGTAATTACTCTATGTTACACTGATTTCCTTGAGTATTAATTTGGGATTGTATGACTTCTAGAAAATTATATGGCAGAAAATACAGCAGCAGAGCTCTGAAGCAGACACCAGAGTAGTGTATTATGCCATGAATAATACCACTTAAACATTTGTAAAACTTAAAGCTTTTCTGAGCTCTTCTCCTCCCCCGGGACTCGAACTCTTGTTGAACAAGCTGTTCAAAGCTCACCACTCTGATAAAAACCTACCCCAACAAAAGAGTTACAGTGCCTTTTTTTTTTTTTTTTTTAATTATTATTATTAAATCACTGATTCAGGTTGCTAGTTTCTTGCTCTTCCTGCAACAAAAAAAATCAGGTATCCCTTTGACCTAGTTGTGCCTAATCCAGCAACATTCAGAGCAAGAGGAGATCTGATGATAATGAAATTATCTTGAAAAAGGAATTGCAAACTACGTCCCAGACCCTGCAATCAATTATTCATGTGAGTAACTTTGAACTCAGCAGGAGTACCCACAGGCATAAACTTTCTTACGGGGGAACAGTTGGCAGGATCAAGACCTACCTCAGGAGGAAGACACGCAGCACAACATATGAACCCTCTGTGACTCTTTTTATTTTATTATTTTTTCCCCTTTTTGTCCTTGTTATTGTTCAATTTCATTTGCTAGTGCATTTCCCACTTCCAGCTGGGACTAGAAGTGAAGATGCCAAAATACGAAGACAAAAGCTGCTGTTATGCTCAGCTGGAAGAGAAAGAACTAGAAATCTCTCCAAAAAAAATGGCATGGAGATTTCCAGACCGATTTTATACTCCCCAAGGGCACTACGATAGTTCAAAGAAACTCTGTAAAACTCGTAAGGGAAAGCAGAGGAGGAAAGTCAAGTTACAGGTGCAATGAAACTGCATCATCAAACCTCCTTCAACCTAATGTATATGACCTTTCTTCTTCATCAAGACATTAACAGTCCCTACCCAGATGATGACACAGAGCCAGCCCTCTAGATGCAGAAAGACCCAGGTCCATGTGCCTTGTAGCCCTCAGGCCTACTGCAAAAAGAGAAAGGACTTCTGTTATGATCCTCCTCCCAGATAAAAGGGGCTCAAACAGCAATGGGCAGAGTAGATTGCATCCCTAGAACGGTTCTGCTGCTTTAAAAGTGCTACCTTGTCTCAGGGCTCAACTAACTTCAAGGGTGGATGAGATGACTGGCTGGTGATAAAGCTTAAATGCAAAAGAGCCATCATTCCATACCTGCATCCCTTTTTCCAAAATAGACAAATGTGGACTTAAAAAGTAAATTACTGAGTCAGAGGAATTAACATCTTACCTTCAGGTTAAAGCTGATAAGACAAAGGCAAAGAAGGAAAAAAAAAAAATGAAGACCTTGCAGGAGGAAGCTATAAAACAAACAATGGATAAAGTAAGGATTGTTGTTGTTCCTGAAGGATAGAAAGGGGAAGACATCTCCATCTTAAGCAGACCTTGAAGTAGACCTTGAGATAAATAGCACTGAGGGGGAAGCAGGGAGAGAACCTGCAACCTTCTGCCTATAAACTGACTTAGGATAACTGTAACTAACATATTTCGATCACAGAATCACAAAATTGTAGGGGTTGGAAGGGACCTCAAGAGATCATCGGGTCCAACCCCCCTGCCAAAGCAGGTTCCCTAGAGCAGGTTGCCCAGGTAGGTGTAAGAATTGCTCAGTAGAACTGGAACACATGGCCAGCTAGAAAAGGAACACTTATTCCCATACAGAATTGTTTCAAGAGCGTTGAAAAGCAAATACATACTAGTCATAGCACTGGCCACTGCAAAACACAAACAGTGCAACACCTCATGGAACATCTGGCTACTCTGTGCAAGCTGCACAATCAACATTAACAGTTTCCAAGATCCAGCTCTGACCAAAAAAAAAAAAAAAAAAAAAAAAAGTTAAATTAATTCAATTCTTCATGCAGCCTTGCAGCCTTTGGGTAAATGAACAGAAGAATCCCAACTAAGATTAAGGTATAGGATATGGGTATTTTGCATGGTGTGAGCCTACGGAGAGAATACTGTCCTGTTCTGATGTCCACACTACAGGGGGAATGATAATAGATTGACAAAGGTTATGAGAAGAGCTGCTTGGATGATTAAATGCACTGAAACACATGCCCTATGGTGACATTTCTTAGCCTAATGACAAGAAGATTGAGGTGTGATTTGATCAAAGGCAGGGCAGCACTACCTAAGGACTCTTTATAAATGTCTCTTCATTATCTCAACTTAGCAAACAAAGCATAAGAAAAGCCAAAGTCTGAAAGTCGGAACTAGACAAAATTCAAGCCAGCCGTAAGGCAGACATTTTTAACAGTGAGGATAATTAACCACCAGAGTGTTAGAAGTGTTACAGGCTAGAATCTCCATCACTGGAAATGTTTCAGTGAGGACGGGATATCTGAAGATATATACAGCAAGCTATATATTTGGCAAGCTCAGGTGATAATTTAGTCCATTAGGGAAGTCCTATGGTCTGCACGTCTAATGAGTCAGAAGAAATGGCTCACAAAAGCATTTCTTCTGGCTGTGCAATCTGCATCCTAAATGCAAGAAACAAATTCCTCCCGAAGCACGCCAAAACATAAAGGTGAATGTCATCTATAATGTTGGGTTTGTCTTCCTTTCATCCACTGTTTTCCTTTGATTTGTTGAGCATGTCCCTAGAGATTGCCAGTGGTTAGGTTTTACCTGGTGCTTACTGGCACAATCCCACCATCTCTTAATTATCAGAGCTATAGAAAATATGGAGACCACTCTTTCCCACCACCGTACAGAATAGAAAAGAAAGTATTCGTAACTACATATTGTTCTCTTTTTAGCTCTTTCCCTGGACTGAAAAAAAAAAAAAAAAGAAAAGAAAAAAAAAAAAAACACTAATTATTCTGGTTTTGGAACTGCAGTAACATTAAGTATCAATAGGTGTCTTTGGGATCATGGGAGCTATGGTCACAAATGGTTCATTGGTTAAAGAGAAAAAGTAACAGCTCAAACATTTATTGGACTATATGAGCCAAATAAATCCATGGTTAGTCCTGGCAAGCAACTGGATAGACACAAAGAGACTTACAAATTCTACTAGCAGAAAGCAAACTTTTTTTTTTTTTTTTTTTTTTTGTAAATTTTTTTAATTTTGTTTAAAAATTTAAATTTAAAAATCCCAGTAGTTAGCTGAAATTGTAAACAATGCAACAATGAAGATGATTTCAGAATCAGACTGCAGGAACAGCAATTTGAAGATCTTATATTTGGAAGGTGAGTTTCCCAGGCAGGCAGGGAAGCTGAGCACCTTATGGCCTTTGTGGCTTTCAGCATTCATGTATGGGATACTACTGAACAAACTAGCTTTGCATTCCTGACAACTGCAGTACTGTAAGGTATGGCAAATGCTTATATGACAGAATTATAGCATACTCTCCAGCAACATAAAAAAAGAAATCCTCATAAAGGCTAATGAAAAATTGGCATCTCTACATGAAGCATTTAAATTTATACCAAGATCATACCAAAACACTACAAACTAAAAATTTGGATATAAATGAAGTAATAGTTTAAAAACCATGGTACAAAATAATAGAAAAAGTTATATTTTGCCTTAACTAAAAACTATAGAGAGAAAAGAGAAGCAGATAGATAAACTTCTAGTACATAGACCAAAACACAAATCTATGGTCAACTTTGGTTAATTCCTTCATGGCTTTCCGTATTAAAAATGCCTGGAAAGAGCACCTGGGAACTTGACTGAGTTTCGTAGAATTGGACCTAACAGTAAGAAAAATGGTAATTCCCTAAGCAGCAATGCATTTCCAGTAGAGTTTTATTTAAACTCTAACTAAATAACCCACAGGCTCTTCAATAAGCTTAATGAGGCCAAAAGAGCAGTATCTCACCTCTGACCGAGCAAGAGGTAACAATATCTGTTACCCAGGCTAAGGAAAAGATCCTGCTGACTCTGCATGTTGGAAGCCCATTTCATTGATAAATTATGACATAATCATTCCTGCAAGAGTCTTACTCGTGTGTTGGAAAAAGTTATTACTCAAATTATTCACGTAAATCAGGCCAGATTCATTACATGTCAGCTTCAGATGGACTACCCCAGGCCACTCATTGGTACAAGTATGATTTCATAGTACCCACAAGAACCTTTGGGGGCCTTTTTGCTATAAACTTACCTTAGATTTGGCTGGGATATTCCCATCATTTCTTAATAGTCTGCAGTTTGGTGACCACTGTTGATTAGAATGGATTAAGCTGCTTTACACCTACTCCTCCTGCTTGAGCGCTTACTTTCTTTGTTATGAAGAAGCGTCAGGCAAGACTGCTCCAGCCCCGCTGCTTCTGGGTCAGCAGTGGTACCACTGAAATGAGCATCCGTGGGGCTCGGAGCCGGCAACGCAGAGTTCAAGCTGACCAAGTAAAACGACAGCAGCAGCAAACTGCATGTCTGGACCCATCATAGTCTCCATTCTTGGGTTCATAAAGCTCAGTGTTCAAAGTGTTGCACTGCTTGGGTTCTCACCTGGAGATCGGATTGGGTTGGAAAAGGGACAAGCCTTTCGGGGGACTTCCAGTAGCTATTCTGACTGACAGGTGAATTTGTACATCTAGGAATTAAAGTTTCTGGAAAATTAAAACATGTGCCTCATTTATCATACCAATCACTGATAAAGGATCTTTATCTCTGTAAAATTTCATAAAGTCCTATTTTAAGTGAAGCTGTTGCCCAGACAGATCACATGTTTAAGCAACTCTACTACTCTTCTACACAAACCAAGGGAGCCTTTCTCTTGTACTGTGTTTCTTTTCAAATCTCTTTTCCAATGTGATTTTGCAATGTGATTTTGATCTCTAAGACATTGTCCTAACCATTACTTTTGAACTCAAGGGCCACACATAGAAAAACCTAACAGAAGGTTTTTGTCCTTTTGTCTTTTGGGAAAATAAATAAATAAATAAGTATGATGGTAAGGAAGAGATCCTGCTACTGAAAGGACGACTGAAAGGCTGTGGACTAAGCATTAGATACAGTCCTCCAACTTCACATCGTCCGTCCTAGGGAAGAAGGCTTGTTCCCAGTGGTCACGGACCAACTTCTTTCCAGAACAGTGAAATGTCCACATATCTTTATTTACAGGGCCTATAACTACCAGCTAAGAAACAGCAGTTAAGATTCCCAGATCTGAGGCAGCATCGTAGTGCCTATGCAACTAGTTTGCTAGTTACACACTGCTTTCCAAGGACCTGGCCCTCTTAAGTCCCTGCTCCTAGCATTAGGTAAACATTGCAGCTTCAGACACAGCTTCAGCACACCGTGGAGATATATAATCTAGCTTCCGCCTAACCAGCATGAATAGCAGAGGTAATAAACTCGACACAGTAACTGGAGGTGAGTGTAGGCTATTCATTCACACTGAATTGACTCCAGCTCAAACTAGTTCTTAGGTGATAATGTATCAGAGCCAATGCAACAGTGCTAGTGCTAAATAAAGTCTGCACATAAATCCACATACCTTCATTCTCTCTGTCCTCATCTATTCTCCCCAATCTCAGTCCTCCGTGTGGAGTTTGGGGCCATGTCCATACTGAGATGTGTGGCTGTAGCACATGCACCCTCGCATGGGCCAGCCTGCATACGAAGAGCTGGAAAAACACAGCAGGATACACTTAATCACAATGTGCTTTCTGCTGCTTTGGGCTGTCTCAGGCCAGCTCAGGGGGCAACAGTCTATATTAAACACACCTGCACACACCCGTGGCACAGTTGTGCAGCCCACTGCATCCTCCCACCTCTACCACCAGTGCCCTTTCCCTCTCCCTGTCAGCTGCTTTCTATTTCTGCAGTTGAAGCCACTGGGAACAGTGAGAAACCAAGCACTGTACACACACTTTTCACCTTCTCATTTCTGATGCATAATATTTTGGCACCCAGAATTTGCTTGATTCAAAGTACTTGAACACATAATGTAGGGAAAAAGCAAACAGAAATGAAATTGCTTCTTGGCTGAAAGTCCTGCAGTTTGTGAATCACTACAAGCTGACAGATATGTACAGAACTTCCACAGTTTGCAGAGCACCATTTATCTGGAAGCAGATATTATCTTTATAACACAGTGTTCACAAACTTGTATCACACGTATGCAATTTCCTTAGAATTTTTTTCTCCTCTGCTATTTTTATCCATACTACTGCAGTTTATGTAAAAAGTTCTTTTTAAATACCTGCAGTTTGGGAAAAAAGAAAAAAAAAAAAGTGGAGCAGGAGGAAACCTCTAGCACCAAGAGCTTTGAGGGTGCTCCACCTACACCTTTAGCTGGACGTGAATTCCCCCCAAAATCTAAATGCCCTGCAAGCTTAAAACTTTCTTTTAATTAGAGAATAAACAAAGCCAAACAACTTTCAAAGATACGGAAAACCAGGCATACATTTGAACTTGTTAAGTGCACTTATCAAAACAATTGGTGAGGCAGAAGAGAAATAAGAGAGCTGTAATCAAATCCCCATCACACTCGCTGCATCCCGAAGAGAGGTCCATGACTGCAGGCTTGCTTCCAGCCCAGCAGTACAGAGATGCAGACCATGCCCTCTGCTCCCCAGGGAATGCCTTTTTCTCTCAGCCACCTCTGAGCCCTGGCTCTGTACTTGTCCCCTGCTCCTCTCCAGGGACATCCCAGCCCCTGGTACCCACCCCAGCCTCCGGAGTCCCCTGTCCCTAAGTAGGCTCACGGGAAAGAAGCAACCTCCTGCTCTCTCTGCCAAGGGTTTCCTCTGACCCTGTAAATCTCTTCGTGTAGGACCATGACCCAACATAAAGAAAACACTCTGCATCCCAGCTTTGTTAACCCATGTGCTGATCCGACAGGGCAAAAAGGCTCTGGGGCACAGCTGCAGTGACGGTTAAGAAGAAGAATGAAAAATATTATAAATGCTGTCAGATTACTTTCATTCTCTTTTCATTCCTCTGTTCCCTACTCATATGCAGCTGGCAGCTCATAATACTGGGAGTAACAGCCAACTCCCACAAAAGGTAAAATTCATACACAGTTCAGTGGCAGAAGTGCTGAGCACCTCTAGTGAACTTGATGCTGCCCCCACTTCAGAACAGAGCATGAACTTTTTCTGATGAAGCTACAGCTAACTGAGAAAATTCATAATACCTGTAATGTGCTCACATATCATGGTGATATCAGCCATGCAAATAATTCAATAGATAGATTAATTTTCTTTTTCACAATTGAGATACCTGCGTAGCACACACTTCCTTTTGCTCCAGTTGATAACATTCAAATCACCTCTGCTAGCAGTCTCCTATCCTTAACCTCTGCACTTAAATTTATGTTTGGAAATAGTAGAGCCATATATATATGCATATATTGCATTGTTCAACTTACTCTTCACTCTAATCCAGCTGGCATCCTACAGCCCGATTCCTCAGAGACCCTGGTGAAGGGGAAAGGGGCAGCATTTCTACATGTCCCATGAACAGGTAGCAGCCAGAAGAGAATGGCAGCTGCTGGAGTACTTTGCATTGTGCTCTTTGAGTAGATGCTGCCCTGTCAAAAGAGGCATTGCTAGATCCTCTTTTCACTGTGAGGTAACCCTTCCAGCTGCACCATGAGCAGGAAGGGACCCGGGTAACCTTGTCTCCACTGCACTGCCCTGCAGAAGTATGTGGAGTTACATCTTCTCAACAACAAGGTTTGCTGTTTTTATTGCAATTTCGTTCTCTGTTCCTGTACCTCTCCTACTAGGGATGGCCTGAACTGGTCCCTACCCTGTGGAGCTAGAAAAGCCGTGACATTTATTAGAAGTTTATTGCAGAATGGAAATGCCCTGGATGTGCCTCACACTTTCAGTGGTGGAGCAGAAGAGATGACAGAGTTGTCCTGGCAGATGACAGAAGAGTTTGTTAGCTGGGGGCCTTTCACTCTCAATGAGAGGCTAATTTGCATTACTTCAGATTGTTCATGTCTTGTTACTTGGAATATATGTAGGCCTTCTAGGAGAATAACCAATTCTGCTCATGCATACCAATATTAGAAAAAGATGTTGGTACAGTTAGCTTTGTTTCAGTTCATAGGTGGAGATGAAAAAAGGTAAGAACAAAGACAGCTTCCCATGGGCATGTTGTGGGGGCAGAGTCCTGACCTTCTTTGAAAACACGACTGGTGATAGCTGATGCAAGTTACAGTCTTTCAAACTATATTGTGAATAAAAGCAGAAATATGGCAGCTATATTTACAGAGGGGGCCTGGGTTTAAAGTGTTGGGTTTTTTTTAGATTTGAAGGCATCTACACAATACCAGTAGGAAGTAACGAACGCTACAAAGCAATGAGATGGATTTGCTCTTTACTAGTAAGCCTGTTCCTGAGAAAGCACATATTTCTGAAAAGAGTTAAGGTAATACAGAAGTACAGAGAGAAAGAAAGAAAGAAAGAAAAAAAAAAAAAAAAAAGAAAAAAAGATTTTTTCTCTGCTACAAAGCAGTTGTGACAACTTTTTTCTGTGTTCAGCAAGCCAATAACCCAAGTGTGTCTTGCAGCCCAAGAACAGCTTCTTGTTGACCACAACGATGTGTCAGTAGCATGGATGGCTAGTATCCACAGCCTGCACAGTAACAGAGGACAAATCACTGAGGAGGAAAATAAAGGGGTATTTGTCTATTTCTGAACTTTCTAGTCAACCAAACATCCCATTAGGAAAAATCACATTTCTGTTTTTCAGTTTTTGCCTGCTCCACACCATGTCTTTGATCCCACACCTTGGATAACTCAGTGTTTGAAGGTGAAGACTAGAAAGTCGATGAGTTTATTCTGATTAAAAGACAACAAGGATCTGACTTCAAAGCTTCATATGAATAAAATAAATGGAGTCACTGCGGAAGACAACTGCCACCATGCTGGGCTTATGATTCCGGCAGTGACTTTCCTCCTATTAAGGAGGAAATAGGATGGCAGAGGCCCTTCTATGCGTACCAGACAGGCACTTTGAGCCTTTTGTTAACATTCGGAAAAGCTTCTGCATGGTACCAGAGGAGAGAACAAATGAGGACAGCATTATTTCTGTTGCAACTACATCTGTTGCTGCTAATAGCAGTGGCAGCGGAAAAGAGTGACCTTACCTCCTCTGCTTACTCAGCAGTTTAAAGGCCTAGAAAAGTTAAGATACAACATAAGAAATCACATCACTATAGTCAGATCCAAAGGAAAGGAAGTACCATATTAGTATATGTCCCATTAGGCAAACTTTTATTAAATACTACTCGCATGTGTTGTACATTAATTGTGGTGTGCTAATATGTATCAGCTAATATGAGTACATTTATTATTCCAGTTACTGTACTGCCAGAAGATACTAATTTGAGATCTAATAAGAATGGGATAAACAATTCTTTTGTTGAAATGATGATAAAACAAACTGGTGAATGTCGATTAAAATAAGCAGAAATAATTGCTTTTAAGTTTGGAATTTTGTTTAATTCTTTGGGACAGCGAACACCCAGCTTACAGTCTTTCTAGCCCCAAGCAGAAGACATGAGAGAGAAAATCCCCAGCAGTTGTAATGCAATGTGACCTCACTGAAGCTTTCCTACAGGGATGATAACACCAGTTTTTGATCATGACATTGGCACCCTGCAAATATGCTAGTTAGCTAGGATCTGCTAAAATTTTTACATGTATGAGTGTGGCTTTTTTGTTATGGTGTTCCAATATCCCATGGAGTTGTTATTGCAATACTAGTGGGAGAATTGTAAAATATTTACTGGATCCCTGTAACACAAAACCTTGGCACAAAGAGAAAAAAAAAAAAAAAGAAAAAAAAAAGAAAAAAAAAGTACACCTTGAATCCTGGGATTCTTTTTAAGGGAAGAATGAACAGTTTAGAACCCAAATGCTTCTGAAAAGCAAAAGAAGTTTGGCATTCAGACCTGACTAGGCTAAATCTAAACGCTTATGTGTAGTTACAGGCTCTTTTAATTGCAGAGAAGCAGAAGAGTCATAGATGAGCCTGAATCACAAATTAAATACCACAAGGATAATTTGCTCCACCTAGAGCTTTTGTTTTACTGTAAACAAACATCTCCCAGCCTGCTCTGCCTATTTTAAGACAAAGACTGTGCAGTGAGAAGTGCCAGTGTGACAGAGTGCTGTTCCTAAGATACTCATACCTCTGGGAGCAATGCTGCAAATATACACCATGTACATCAGCTATGACAGGGAGGAGTTGCCACAGAGCTCGAAACATGGTGGGGTCAGCACGGTGACCTGCACTGCTCGCAGGACACATGGGAAAAACCGGCAGCATTTGCTCCACATCATGTACGCTTGTCCGCAGGAGCTCTCAGTACTGCTCCAGTAACAGATAAACTGTCAGACAAGTCAGGGAAATGATTTTTAGGCCAGCTCTAGCGGTGCGTTTCTTTAGAAATTTGCCTACAGAGTGAAAGCGGCGACTGGCTGCTTTCTAACAGGCAGCTGATGCAACAAGTAGAGTTCAGCTGAAAGGGGCTTCTTTGGGAGGGAGAGCTGATGTGCTGTCACCCTAAAAGCCGTGCTGGGAGAGCAACTTTCCCATAAAAGGGAACACTGCAGCTCAGAGATTTTGCAGGGAGATTTTGTGACGTGGCTGGCACGGCTTCTGCAACGGTCCGTTCCCAGTGGCAAAGCAGCCCTGGTGGCTACCAGCACGGTCAAAATTTGGCTGGATGGCTCAGAAGTAGCAGAACAGCCCTGCTCTCTAGCTCGTAGTTCAGTTCACGACACAGCTTGCACTTCGGAGAGATTACTTTGCACTTTAGAAGCAACTACCAGATACAGCAGCAGCATTCGCCTCCTTAATTGATGTGGAGCCTTTGTACATGTCATTTTTCATGGCAAGGTTTCATATCTCTGAATAGAGCTCACCTCTTTTCACTGTAATATTCCTGATCTTCTCTTTTTCTATTGATTATGTCTCTACTCCTTGCAGATTTCAAAGAGGATGAAATGCATGGCCAGTTTTCCCCTTGTGAAGCACCTGAGAAAAGAAATGGAAGAATCTTGTAAATCCCAAACCAAGGCAGCATAAGCTAGTGAGTGCAAAGGGAGGAAAAAAAAAAAAAAAAAAAAAAAAAGTAAAAAGTAATGTTCTGGAGATAAAATGCAAAGGTAAGAAAAGGCTCCTGTGTGTGTTCTGTCCTCCTAACGCACATAAGAGAGTCACTGCAGCCTTTAATTGCTGGTGGGGGTGGAGAAAATAGAAGGGTTGAAGAAGAGCACCAGGGAAAAAATAATGGAAACCTGACCAGTGACAGGAGCTGATTACTGGTGGCAGACCGTAGAGGTTTCAGACTCACGCTGTGACTTAGGAAATAAGTCCTGGCCGGGATGCATTTTTCTGGAATATCCCTAAGGAATATCTATCAGTGATTCATCTAAGCAGCCACTGGATATCATTACTGCTCTACCAAAAATGAAGATAAAATAACAATCTGGAAGAAATAAAAGAAACAAGTGCCCCAGATTTTCTCTCAAACTGTAGCAAAGAGATCATAAGGGTGGGTAAGGAAAGGAGGGGGGAAGGAAGAGAAAGCTGAACTTTTTCATCTGTACGTCCTCAATTTGCCTTTAAGCTGTGCACATCGTGTTTACTCTTGTCAGAAGCTACCGCCACTGTACTTTGTAGCTCTTAAAGAAAGAGATAATTGCCTTTTTCTCCGGTCACATGCTCACTAATATAGAACTTTATTTTTTTCCCCAGCCCTACACAGTAGGACCTCCATCACTCAAAATAACATAAGCTTTGCTAGAGATGTTAATGCACTATCCAAAGCAAACACAATGCAGAGGCTCTGACAGGTTCACATTTTGAAGTCCCTTTTGAACTCAGAATTTCTCTTTTTTGCCTGATGAACAGTAGCCAATTATAAATTATAGCTAATAATTCCTAATGCCCCACCCCAACAGTTCCTATGGGTGAAATTCCTACTGGGGTGTGTGCTGCATTAGGTTGTTTTTGTATCTCTGAATAGTTGGGTATTTTCCCTATCATGTTGTTTAGCTGATACATAGCTAGTCATATGGGAGAAAACAGAAAAGAGAATTAATTCTAGAAAGAAAGAGCTTTATGAGTCTATGAGCTTTTTTTTCCTTGTTTTTCCTTTTCTTTTTATTATATTTTTTTTAACTTTTGAGTCAAAGACATGCCAAGAAACCTATTTTAAACTGTAGCATCAGATACTCAGCTGGACTTCTAACAACGGTTCACTAATTTACATCAGATGCCCCATAGGGTCTATTTGACTTGCAAGTTTAAATAGAAGATTGTTATTGAAATCAGTGTTCTTACATATAAACATATAGCCAATCCAAGGAGAATGTAAATATCTACCACAAACCAAACCCAGCCTAGATTCTCTGAACCTTGTAGGAATTAATTGCAAGAATTACACTTTGGAGCTTTAAAAGTAAGAGATAATTGCCTCTTTTTCTGTCACGGGCTTGCTAATACAGAACTTTAGTTTTTCCAAATCCTCCACAGTGGGACCTCCATAAGTCAAAGTAATGTAAACTGTGTGAGAGATGCTAATGTTAAGCACTAGAAAAATATTCAAATTGGCTATACAGTATTTCAAGTGTGAAAAAAAAGCCTGTGGGTTCAGGAAATATTTCCTCACCCAGTTCAAGGAGAACATGTAAACAGGATTTTTTTAACCCTCCATAGTCCACAGGGGGCTTGCTACAGTGTTAATCCCCATAGCATCTCAACCCCTGATTCAAAGGTGCAAACCAGACATCCCAGCCTCGGGGGAACTCAGGTGCCCAAAGTTCAGCCTGTTGCTAATTAACTTGCAGAGCTACAACCCCGGTCAATAAACCAACATTTCAGTCACAGATAAACTTATCATCCCTTGAGCGTGGACAGCTCACGCTTGCCAGGAATCCAAGAGCAGCTGCTGCCTTCCTCTGCTTTATCATGGGTGCTTGCTAGTCTACTCATTTCCACTCAACTGCAAGATGGTCTGTTCTTACAAAAGCCCACTTGCATTGCTCTGATTCCTGCTGAAATGTTTCCCACCCTGCTAGAAGGCCCACTGAATACGAAATTAGAAAAGGGATCAGCTAGAAGATGTTTAGCTCTCTCCTTTCAGTACAGTACCTATTAACGGGAACTAGGTATATCCCACAGTGTTGCACTTCCTAAAATAGCTACAGGCAGAGGAGACAGTGAAATGCAGAAAACAGAGTGTTAATTCCCCCGTGAATTACTATCACAGTTTGCTGCTAATTGAGAAAGTAAATAAAAAAAGGTCCTGACAATATGCTCTCTTCTAGTGGGGGCTATTCTCATTAAATGCAAAATAAAAGGTTGCCACTTCTCCTTCTGACTGCAAATCCTTTACAGCGGAGCAAATTTTTCTCCTCATTTAAGGAAACAAGGCCTAAAATTACCTTAATACCAGGCTGGGAAGCCAGCTGCATTATGCAGTTTCAATATTTTCGTTGCACTTCATGGGAACCTGCAGCGAGATGCCACATCCATAGGGATCGTACTCCAAATGTCGCCCGTAGGTCTAGTTGTACAATTCCGTATGAAAGGAGACATAAAATATTCTGCCAAGGGTTTGGCTCCTGGTTCCTACAGGTTACCTGAAAGGAGCAGGGCTTGTGGGGAGAGAGAACGCAGGATGACTGGGCAACCACGTATACAACCCAAAGGATTAGAAAGAGGGGGTAGAGGCAACCAGCATGGGAGCAGAAGAGATGGAAATTTTCAAAAGTCTGCAGCCTCCTAAGGAGTGTATGTGTATTTACAAACACTGCACAGGTATTCCTAGTCTTTCACACCTTCATCTGAAATGTGGGCATCTGCTTGAATTCACAATAACCCTGCCTTCTTAAGATGCAGGCTCAGATTAGCGTCACCCTCTTACTGGAGCAGACTTTTACACCCACAAGAGGCCGGGACTAGATATCTCTTAAAATATACTGGTCACTGGACTCCAAAAACTGGGATCACCAGGAGGTCTCTAATGACTGGCCCACCTGGCAGCTTGATGCTAGGCACAAGTAGCAGCAGTGTCCATTCTTCAGACAAAGACTCTTTGGAGGAGGCAGATGAGAGGAATTCCAAAAACGAAGGAAGCAGAAGAAAGACCTATTGTGGAGGATAATAAAACAGCCTGCATAAATTTCATTGTTGAGAATTTTGCTAGCCCCTTGCCTTCAGCCAAACATCAGGAACAGCGAGTTATAGCATTTATATAAAGTGTCATGCACAGGGCTCACGTGGTGTACAGGGTGTTTGTTTTCGCTGGGATGACAATATCACTCAGCAAGCAGGAAGGGTGGCAGCATATTTGCTGATTAGCTCACTTAAATGCTCATACAAACCTCTAGCTCATTTTGCAAATTCTGTACATAGCTAGCTATTCTAGAGAAGTATCTTGGGGACTTTTCATCATTTTCATTACTACGCTGCTGTATAATTTCTCCTCAAAAGGAAATGTACCTTTTAATGTGCAATTTGACATTACTTTCTTTTTTTTTCCAACGACATTGTCATTTAAGTTCCCCAATGTCTGCATACACATGTATGTATGTACATATATATGCATATACGCATATATATATGCATGCAGGTATGTACATGTACATATGTACATGCAGTTGTCCACAATTTCCTTGTATTTTACACTGCACCAGATGATTCAAATGATCCAAGCTAAAAATGACTTTAGCCAAAGTTAGGTTTCCAATGATACCAGTTTCTGTGACTGATCATACAGCACATCCCACAGGTGGTTTTGGTGACAGAAATCTGGAGAGAGGTGAACTGGGACACTGGCAGGAGCAACTTGACCCTGGGTAGAAGAGGGAAAAGTGACATAAGCTCCTTTATTAATAAAATTATAATGTGGATTTAAAACCTTGGTGTAAGGTATGCGGTACAGAATTCAGCCCTAGTGTAACCCCACAGATGACTGCAGCCAACCAAGGTTACAGGAATCAAAAAGTAGAGGAGTTGCGGGAAAGAAAAGCACCATTTCTTAGAAAACGACTCCAAACTAATCTGGTATTGCTTGTGTGGATGAACTAACCTCACACACAAGCAGGTATACAAGTGAATAGCGTTATCAGGAGAGATGAAGATTTGGAATAAGTCATAATCCTGAGAAGGAGGAATTGATCAGCTGAGGAGGGAATGGCCTGTGGTTCTCAGCAGGACTTGTCTGAGAAGTGAGAAAGATATTCATGGACTGAACCTTTGGTAGGAGCCTGATGTGGCAGGCACTGTGAATAGGACGATAAGACACTGGTGTGAGCTGGAGTGGAGCAGGAATCAGGTTTGGATTTCATCCCCAGATCTAAACCAACCCACTGCGTGAAGCTTAACTCACTTCATCTTTTCATTTTTCTTTTCAGCATTTGCCTTTGGGCTCAGTTTAGGTGACAAATCCTTTGGGCTGGGAAGTCTGTGAGTGGATGTGTGCGCGTGTGTACTACTGAAAAATACACATGGATTCTGATGTATTAATTATTTGCATCACCTTTTTAGTGCTTTTTCTCCCATTGTGCTAGGTGCTGTGCAAGCACAGACTGCAAAGACGGTCAATTCTCCAGAGGTTATTAAAATATAAAGTATGTTCATGTCAGACTCACAAGCAAGTTATTACTGCACAGTGAGTAGCCTACATCAGCTGACGCATAGACACTGTTCATATAGGCATACTTAGCCAGGAACAAATGGAAGATAATTCTTTTTAGCCGAGTCCACAGTGAACAGGAATGACAAAGTCGAATTACATGGTGTTTCCTACCATCCGAGAGTACACACCGACAGCTACTGTGGCTCTGGCAGGGAGGAGAAACTGGTTAAGCCAGGGTAACTTACACAGGAAGTTTGATCCCTAAAAGAAGAGAGAATCGATGAATATAAACAGACTGGGGACTGCCAAGAATGCAAGCTTCACACAAATAAATAATAGCATTCACAGCCCAAGTGGTGCACTTTCATAGCAAATGCAGCCCTGCAGACGAGTGCTGTGAGTTCCACAACAAATTAAAGAGAGTTTTCCAAGAAAATGAAGCATTTCTTGAAAAATGCTCCTCTCTGCATTTTTTAAAATATTCCCAAAGCACCCAAAGCTTTGACAGAGCTGGCCAAACAGCACTGGCTTCTAATATTACCGCAGTATCCTTGCATGTGGAAAGGAGTAATGTCTACAGACTCTGCCTAGTGCCCATGACTAACACCTCCTACGACAGCAGCATCAGAGGATCACTGATAACATTTCTTATCAGTTACAGGGAAGCCATCAAGATTCAGAGTGCGCCCAAATGACCTACAGTGAAACGTGGTCATGAACTGATCTCCCTGTGTAGCGTTTGCTCAGCTGAAGGGACACAATCTGATTTGCCATTTGCTACTTGCCCATGCATGCAGATGTGCATTGGCTCCTCACTTATCCCAGTCAGGCAAGCTTTTGGTCTTAAAGACCATACTGGTTGTGATGTACTTATTGCCATGGTGTTTCAAATGGAAAAATGTTTCTGCCCTTTCAGGCCTCTTCTATGGCAAGCAGCTCGTGGGAGTGCTGATTAGAGCAATTATAACCTGTTGAGGCAACAAAACTCCCAACGTGTTAGCTGCTATTTACATGTCCTATTTGTCTATGCTCACATTTTTATGCTTCTGTCAGGAATGATCAGTCAGACATATTGGTAATGCCGAGGCGAAGGACTCCTTACCATCATGCTTAAAAGGAGAGTTTCCTTGTGGTTTGCAACGAGTCTGGGCTGAACCCTGAAGTTGAACGGTTCAGTCCGGCTGAACATAACTAAATTGGATGTATGTGAGATGTATCTGCCATTCTTTAGCTTGTTGCTTTCACAACACGGTTCTGTAATTACTGACTCCATAAGCAACATGACAACAGCTGTTCTTGTGATATTTCAATACCACTGGAATTAGGAGAGGCAAGAAATTTGGAGGTGTGTGACAGCTTTGAAGATATCTGTTTCAGTATGAGTTTCACTGAAACAGGGCTTGATAGCAGAGGGTTTGAAACAGGACTTGATCCATGGGCTAGATACCAGAGGAAAAACTGGTGGAAGGCCATGATAGTCAGGATTATTTAATTTGGAAGTAATAGCCATTTCTTAAAGGAAAATGGTGCTGTTTTGAACAGTTCAGAGGTGCATAGAACAGTAGAGAAACAGCAGACAGCATGGTAGAAAACTGAATTTCCAGAACACTTTTTAAAATAAATTCTCATCTTCAACTAAAACTTCAACCAGGAGTTCCATACTGTTAAAAGGAGAAAACAAGGGAGAAAACAAAATTGTTATTATTTTCTAATTACCTTTATCTCCTGACTTTCACTGCTGAAATTGCAGAAGACAGATGCTCAAGAAACCATAAAACTTGAGAACTCAAAGAATTTTGAGTCCCAAGTTCCCTACTTGGGAGGCAGCTGGGAGGTTCAGAGAGTGAGCTACAAGGAACCAGGCAGATTTCATAATGTTTCCATGAAAAGAGCAAAGGATGATGAAAATTTTGTTTCTTTGTTCTTTTGTACCTTGCAATGGGAAGCTCTTTTGCTGTATAATATTTATGGCATAGGTAGAAGTGGAGTGATTTCCTCACATGGCTTATGAAGCCACAAATCAAGCTATCACCTACTTTTCCTCACCACTTCTTGAAGGAGGTAAAAAATCCAACAAACTCAAATTAGAATGAGGCATTTAGATTTGCTGGAATAACCTCTTCTGTCTTGGGAGCCTGATTGGAAGAAGGATGTCACCAAGAATAAAACTATTCAGAGAAGAAAAACATGTAACGGGGTTGCGTGCAATCACTGGGATCCATCTAGCAGACCATTACCTCTCCAGTGGTCCACCGGAGCATAGGTATGGGCAGAAGAGGACAGGAAAGTGGTTGAAACTAGCTGGTTTCCTTTGTATTTGCAAAGGATTGGGATTAGAAACACACACAGGTCATGTTCAGTGCTGTGAGAAGCTTGTATGGCTTGAGGGATCTTGGCCTCTTACAATTGTCTGGCTGATCCTTGCACCCTGAATGTAGATCTACATGACTGGGTTTAGAGAATTAGAAAACATGTAACATTCAGCCTTGGAGAGGCAAAAAATGAAAACCATTTGGAATCTAGTAGCAAGAATAAATGGAAAAAACAAAACAAAACAAAACAAAACAAAAAAAAAAAAACATGGTTTAAGCTATCCAGGAGCTCACTATTTTCTTGATCCTTAATATAATCTGACACTGCAATTAAAAGGCTATAAATATAAAGCAAACAAACATAGAAGACACATTTATACCCTATATGGTTCACCTGTGGAACTCATTATCACAGAAGGTCAGAAGTGCTAAACTGTGGATTTTTAAAGATTTGCATGGTGACCATGCATTGCATCTGTAATGATGTGACACCAAGTTAATAATTTATTCTACCTTAAAATGTTTGGCATCAGCCTATTGCTTACCAGGTTAAACACAATTTTCTTTCCTACTCTTGCAGTGAAGCAAAATTGTACTTTTGGGGGGACTTTTTTTTTGTCTTCATCTGGAAAAATAAAAAATAAAAAATGAAAACCCCTGCTACACTGAGGTTTCCCCTTTACAAAATCAGAGGATCCCTTTTAAATTTCTGAAAAATAAATACGGCTGTGAAAACTCTGAAGTGTCTTGTTCATGTGAGAATTTACAAAGTGAGACCTTCAGATTGTTTCATAGATACTGCAGCTTGTTGTAAATTTTAGGTAGCTGTTCAGCGGCTTCAGAAAGTTTTTTCCTAGTCCTTAAACCACACATAAGAATCTTCCATTATTTAGAAATGGGATCTCACCTGAATAGGTTAGAGGAAAACATCACATATTCCTAGCTCATGCTGTATTTTTTTTATTTATTTATTATTTTTTTTTTGTACTGATGGCTGAGGTTCATGGATATTTTGGTCACAATCTGCAGAGTTTGGGCATTCCACAGAGACTGCAGAGTGAGAAGTCGCCACTTTGGATCTTCGTTCTCACCAGTTCAGTGCTGTGTCTATCCATGGGCAGGAACAGTTGCTTCAGAAAACAGCCACAGGCAAGATGGGTGTGCGACGATATGTTTTACATGGAGTACTCATCCTGATTTCCAAATATCGGATGGGTTCAACAGCAGGAAAAAAAAAAAAATAGTTTAATCTACTTTCCAGGCTTTTTTGTAAGTATTAAGTGTAACAACTTTGACCACTGCAAGCTGGACGCATAGCCAGCCAGTCCTTCTTTGAACCTTCTTAAATTCTCCACCTCATGTCAGAGAAGTAGATTTCAACCAATGTTGATTTTGATTAATTTTCACATGCCTAGCTGAGCATTTCACTCAGCTGATGTGTCAGGTACAGGACACTTCATGGCCTAATGGCCTGATCCAGTCTGGGAATTCTAATATCATTAGAGCTGTCAACAGAAGAGGGTTGAAGAGGAAGGGCATCACCTTGACAATATCCCTCAAAAATGAAAACAAGTCTTCTTTACACAGCTACGGATTTAAAATTGTCAACCACAAATTGATGTAATTAATGAGAAGACAAAAACCCCAAGCAGATGCTTTGGAGAACACAGCCGTTCCCGTGCTAATCTTCCCTTCTTGACGAAAATACAGAAGTCCATCTAGGACATAAATAGCCCTGTCCTGTCTGAGGAAATAATGCCAAGGAAAAGAAAAAAAAAAAAAAAAAAAAAAAAAAAGCCTAGAGCAGCCTTATTAAAGCTAACCAGAATGAGACACATCCAGGAATGAATAATGCCCAAGGAGACCTCAGGGTCAGAGTGGGCAGTGAATCAGACATTGACAATGCAATATGGCAGGGAAAAAGGAAGCCTGCAAATGTGGCCTGTCATAAGGGAGAGAGAGACGGTGTCCAGGAGGGACCCTCGGGAATACTCCGCAAATACTCCTGACCCATCAATGCCAAAAAAACTGCTAATGAGGGGACCAGGGGAAGTTCAAAGAAGAGCGAGCAGAATGATCCGCGCGCTGCAACAAGCCAGCTGTGTGGAAAGGCGACGCAGCTGGGAAGAGCTGTGCCACCTAGGTGGCTTTTGGGGACCATCTGCATTAGGAGGGCTCGCAAACACACGGCAGGCAGAATCCGGCCTCTCTCCAGTGCCTTGGCGATGGGAGGTATCACGCGGAGCCCTTACGAGTCCGATTTTGTGCTGAGGAAGGGCTCTGCCAGCACAGCCACTGCAGGGAACAGCTCGGGGGCAGCCTTAAGGAGCTCGGGCCCTATCTGGGGGATGAGGGCCGTGCTGCGGAGCTGCTGCAGCACCGCAGGAGGGACAGCATGGGCAGCAGGAGAGTTACCTGAACTTGTGGTGCTCGCAGCGCTTAAATCACGCTAAAAGCCTTGAAACGGTCCAGGAGCAGGAGGACACAAAGGTGGCTTAGAGCCAGCGCAGAGCCATCCTTAAGACGTTCAGCCAGCACAGACTGCGGGAGGTGGGAGGAAGAAGAGAGGGGAAAAAAAAATACCCGAAGGCTTACGATGGGCTAGCGAGGGAGGAAAGGAGACGATAAAGGTCAAAGCTAAGGCCGGGAAGAGGCGCTGGGAGGCGAGGAGCGGAAAGCCGCACTTGGGGCGACATTTGCCGTGCGTCTTGCAGGGACTGAGCGCAGCTCAGCCGCTCGGGGCTCCTTTTTTTTGGGTGCAAACGGTGCCGGCAGGCAGCCGCCACCCCTCGCGACCCCTCGCGTCCAGCCCCTGGCGGCCGGGGTCCTCCCGCGCCCCCTGCCCGCCGCACTTGTCCCCGCGGGGGGAGCAGGAGCCGCTCGGGGGGCTGGAAAAAAAGGGGGGTCGGCAGGGTACGACCCCCCCTGCGCCCTCCCACCGCCTCCACTCGCTGAGCCCGGCCCGCTCCGAGCATCCCGGCCCCGGGGCGGCGGCTCCGGCATCCGCAGCGCTGGGGGTGCGGGTGTGTGTGTGTGTCTGTGTGTCCGTGTGTCCGTGTGTCCGTGTGTGCGAATGCGGGTGTGCGCCTGCCGGAGAGGCAGGCAGGGAGGGAGGAGTTTGTCTTTTTTTTTTTTTCCTTCTTCTTCTTTCCCTCCCCCCCCCCCCCCCCCCCCCCCCCCCTCTCCCCCCTTTTTTTTTTTTTTTTTTTTTTTTTTTTTTATTAATCAGGAGCACTGAATGGAAACCAATCAGATGGAGAGCCCCCTCGGCTCGGGCTGCCTGCATGCTGGAGTTAAAAAGTGCTGCCGGCCGAGCGGCAGCCCCAGAGAGAGGCGGGCGGGCTGAGCGCCGCCGAGCAGGGGCCGGGGAGCCGCCGCCGCTGCGTGCCGGTAAGGAGCGGGGACTCCGCGCAACTTTCCGCCCTCTCCTGCCAGCCGCCTTCCCCCTTCTCCTGCCCTTCCCTGCGCTTATTGGGAACGCTAATTCAAGGATTTGGGGGCGGGGGGGGGGGGGAGCACTTATTCTGCAAAGTTGGGTGTAGGGGGGGGGGGGGCCCCTTCCCCCCCCCCCCCCCCCCCCCCCCGCCCAATTCTCCATCCCAACCCCAGTCCTCCATCCCAACCCTAGTCCTCCATCCCAGCCCCAATCCTTTATCCCAATCCCAGTCCTCCATCCCAGCCCCAGTCCTCCATCCCAACCCTAGTCCTCCATCCCAGCCCCAGTCCTTTATCCCAACCCCAACCCTCCATCCCAGCCCCGGGGCTCCCCCGCGCTGTGCCCGGTGGGCTGGGGGCACGGCGCTGTCACTGCAAGGGATGCGGCGTGTCCCTGGTCCCTGCTGGGCAGCGAGGGGCTGGGGGCCAGGGAAGGTGGGGAGGGCAGGAGGAGGGTGGCGTGCCTTCGGAACAATGGGAGGAACGGTAATAACAAGAATAAGAGCACAAATAGCGCCGGGAGAGGATGCAGTAGAAGAACTTAGAAAATTAAAAGAGAGGAAGAAAAAAAAAAAAAAAAAAGAAAAGAAAGAAAGAAAAAGAAAAAAGAGAAAAACTGTCCTGGCTTTTTGGCACCGTCAAGTCGCAGGGAAATGGATACAGGGCAAACCCCCCCAGATCGGATGCAAAAGGCGAGGCAAAGTGCGGAGCTGAATGGGGAGCCCAGCTGAAGCGAGGCGCTCCCTCAGTGCGAAGGGTCCGAGGGGGCAGATCTGGGGATGCTGCCGGCACCGACAAACGTGAATGCCTTCATCTGAGGAAGGCACGGGCTGGGGAGCGATGGAGCTGGGGGAAGAGAGTGGGTAGGCGTAGCGGCATTTTACAGGAGAGAAGTTGGATAATTACAGAAAGAAAGTGCTGAATCTGGTTGTTGTCAGTGTTTCTAAGGAGCTGGTAACACACTTCATATGTCAGATAGATTGAACTGTTTCTATATTCATGTGCATGTAACACCCACATGCACGCACACCGGCACACAGTGCGGGTACTCTCTGCGTGTATTCTTGTGCAGAAGGTTGAGCCAAGAGATAAGCAATAGCGGTAGAGGTCAGTGACTGTGGGAAGAAGTCCTGTCACTGCTGCAATAAAATCCATATTTTATGGAGAGTTAAAGGCAGTACTTCGTAAGTGCAAGTGGATGGTCACCTAAGTAACTCCTGATGACATTCAGGGATCAAGAAGCTTAATGACCAAAATTACTCCCAGCGTGATGGCACAGCTGCTACTTTTATTCAAACCCAGAGGCTGGGGCATCTTTTTCCTTCTACTTCTGTGCGATCTGAGGTTTCAAAGTTCGGTTAGCACTGCATGGGGAGGCTGTGTAGCAAGAATTACTTACCGAGCGTAAGGTCAGTCCTTTCTCTGATTGACCCTTCTTCTGGCACAGCCGGAGCAGAGGGGAAAGCCGTGCCCGTCTCCCTGGGAATCGGCGAGGGCAGCACACACGTCCACATGTGCACTTCATGGGCTGTGTGCGCGAGCACATGCGCAAGGAGAACGGCACGATCAAGAGCAAGGTTATTTTCATTCCCTTTTGTCATAGGGCCGTGTGTAATAGCACCCTGGAAATAACATAGTTCGGTGGGAATAAAATTGCTCAAACGTGCAGACCTCTTTGGTTTTAAGCAAAATAGCCATAATTCTCCCAGTCAAGATAAAGGCTTATCTCATGCATTTTCTGGGCTGCAATCTCTATTACGCAGCCAGTTCTGTGCAGAAGTGCTTGCATATTACTTAAAGCGTTCCATAAAATTGATTAACATCTGTTCCTGAGCAATATAATGCTATGGGTAATGGTGCATCCCTATTCGTTTCTTTTTTTTTTTTTTCTAATTCCTCTTTAAAGGTAATAAGTTTGCATGTCACAGGAGAGCCAGGTCGGGCTTGGAGGCTTGTGATCAAGATCAAGTAGATTCCTTTATCATGGATATATACAGTTTTAGAGGCCTGGCAGCAGTGGCACAATTGGATAGCTCCTTTAAACAGCCCAAACATGCTAATAAAGACTGCAGGGCTGAATCCCTTTTTCCTCTTCCTCTCTTCTCAGATGTTATCTGACACGGCACCGGTAAATATATAATCTCATATGCTTCTGGCTTTCAGCTGCACCATAATCTTTTTGGACATATTTCTAGTGGCTTGCAGTTGACTTTTGAGGTGGAGGAGGCAGGGGGGGCAGGCAGCCAGTCCTTGCAGAGCAACATAATCAGAGGCAGCAATACATTTTTTTATTTTTTTATTTTTTTCAGGGAAAGTGGCATTGATTCAGTCCTGTTGTAGTTCTCTGCAATTATTCTTTGCAGCCATTTAAGGACCTGGCAAACCGGGGTCCCCATGGGGACTTATTAGTCCCTCTAGGTATTTTAGCTTTCACACCAGTTCACAGCTCTTACATATTGCTATGCCAGCACTCCAAAGAGCACATTTATAGACATGGTCGTCATTTTCCAACCAAGTTGTTCAGCTAGAAATATGCATCTTAACTTCTGACTCCTCTCTCCCTCCCTCCTTTGCACAGCTTTCCCCTGCAAGCGGTAACCTGCCGCTCAAGGCAGCCTTCCCTTTCACAAAGTTTGCATTTTGCCATCTGCTGTTTCAAAAATATTTAGCTGAGAGACTTCCTTGAAAGCAAAACACATGCATTAAAAAATGCTTGCTCCCCCCGGCTCCTTTCTGCTGAAGATCTCGAACCCAATGTACCCATGGTGGAAGTTGTGCTCGTGCCTGTGCTGCTCCCCAGCTGAGATCCAACCTGAGCTCCTCTGCTCGGTGACCTTAGGGCACACTGGATCCCGAGGCAGGACCGTCCCCCTCCTCGGGTCTGCTCCATGATTTTTGCTTTCACTGAAGATTTCAGCACACCAACCTGCTTGGTTGCAGACTCCTGCAATGAAAAAATAAGGGGTTGGAAGGAATCGCTGTTGGGTTTCCAGTGGGTGCCCGTGCTCTTCGCAGTGGTCGAGCAGATCCAGAGGGCATTGACATTTCTCTGCTGTTAAATGGTGGCATCCATCTCTTGCTTAACTTTTTAGCGTGCTGTCTGCCCTTCGTTGACTACTTCTAAACTCTGTTCAGTTGCTAGTGCAATCCTGTAGCAGCATGGCTCAAGATGGGCAGGAAATTGCTTATGGATCTCCTTGGAAATGGTGGCTAATTACTGAAATGAAAGGTAGCTGAAATCTATAAGAACGAGTGGGTAAAATCTGTTGGAAACAGCAGGCCCCACTGTGATGGTGCCTCATCCTGCATAATGGTTGCAATTCCTCTGGTGGCTCCGTTGCAATTATACCAGAATAAAACAGAATTGGTTTTCAGTGTCTTTTGATTATCGTGTGTGTGCGGGAAATGCCACGGAGAGGCCCCGCGTTGGGAGCTGGGTGTCAGGGAGACTTCTTAATTAACCCCTTCAAGCCACCGCTAGCTGCAGCAACCGTGCTGCTTTCTTCAAAGGCTTGGAGTCAATGGGAGGTTGCTTCTTTTTCCTTTATTTCTAAATAATTACTTCGGTTCCCAACTCTCAGAAACAAGGCAGATAACCATAGCTGTGGTTATCCTCACCCCTGCCGGGGACCAAATTCAGCTCCTTTTCAGCAGAAACCTTGGAGGCGAGCCCCCCATCAGCAGACGGCTCCACGTGCTGCCGAACCCAATCTCTTCCGTGGACTCTATGCGGGGTTCAAGTTGCAGCCTAAGTGCCCGAATGTGCTCTGGTGGAGATAAAATCTGGTAGCAGCTGGCTTGCTGGTGCTGCTTGCTTAGTCATGGCAGCCCTTTCCAAGGGGGCTGGAGAAATGAGGCGCTCTGCGAGGACAGGTGTCCTGACATCTCGGCTCCTTTCGTTCAGGATGGGGAGAGAAGAGATGCAGAGGGGGCATTTGCCGTGATTAAACTCGGCTGCTATCTGTCTCTATTTGCTTAACAAAAGGTACAGGGCAGATTAGTAGTCCCTGTTTGAGTTTTAAAAACACCCTTGAAGAACGCATAATAAATGCAAAACACCAGCAGCCTTATGCTAACCAGGGAAGTGACAGAAAAAGTCATCCTCTCCGGGTCGCGTTGTGAGTGACACTGCAGGAGAGCTAGGTGGAGAAAGTGCTGCATAAAAGTGTTTTTTAAGTCAGGGGTTTTTTTGAGCACTACTCCTCACATTGGTGTGGGTTCTTCTTGCTGTACATCTCACCCTAAGAGCTTCCCTCACCCTTCCCAAATGACTGCCCCATATCTGCTGGGGGTCCATCCAGACTCAGGCTCCCTGGCTTCTCTAGGGCACTGCCATGTGCCCCAATCCTCATTGCCCACCAGTGGCCTCCCCTCCCTAACTCAGGCAGCATTCTCCAGCCTTGCACCCGTGACCATCCCCGGTACTAACTCCAGGTGTGGCTGGCTGCCAACATTGTTTCTCACTTTATTTATTTTCCTGGCTGTGTGCTTGGCATTGAAAGGCCCAAACAAATATTGTGAATATTTGTATTTATGCTTTTGTTTGTTAACAGGGGCATTCCCTGAAGAAATCAGGATCACTGCAGTTCAGGACTCTTTTTAGAGTGATGTGAATTAACGCGGCTCGTCAGTATGTCCCGTCCCATGGAGCTGCCCTCCCTTCCCAGTATTTCCCTCTTCTGAAGCAAACCAGAACAGTTTCCCCGAAGCTGCAGCCCCCTTACAGCAGCAAGGGGCAATGCTGGTGGGGGAAGAGAGGCCGTGCCTTTGTGGTGGGGAGCCCGTAGGCCCTGCCAGCACAGAAAAGGTGCATTTGGCTTGGGGTTCTCCATGAGTTACAGTGCTGCACCGCCAAAAAGAAACAGGAAGCGACGCAGTGGTTGCTTAACTGTGACGGTGCCAGAGCCCTCGAAACTGTGCTGCGACATCCACCATTGCACTGGCACGGCTTCATCTCACCCCAGCCACAAGGCGCAGACTCCGTGCCGTCCTCTCCACCAAGCACACACGCAAAGAGCAGACCCACTTCCATCTGGTTGCGCTCAGAACGGTGCCAACCTTGCTCTGTTTTAAGTAACCTGCTCAATAATGGCATCATTCTGGCATTGCGGGCAGATATTTTATGGATTACTTAGCCTGCCTTGCCAGGATATACATATATATTTCTATAGATTCAGAAAGTGCTCGGTTATAGCCAGAATGTGACTATTCAATTTGATTTGCAACATAAATACCCATCGTAGCCCCACAGCTCTGCCCTAATGACACACCGCAGCACACAGAAGAGAGCACTTTATGAATGGGATCGGTTCCGTCCTATCTGGGCACCTTAATTCCTCTCAGCTAAACTAATTCCATTATCTTGCTGTAATGTTTACAGCCACCTGAAAGATAATAGGTAGTGTTTCTTTCCCACTTCTGCATCTAATCGCAGAACCAGAGCAGGAGCACCTAGGAGAAGGGTCAGCAGGAACTGGAAATTAGCACAGAAATTAAACACAAGTCATTTCCCCAGGTACTAGAGATGTGTGCTGGTCTGGATGTGAGACAGAGCTGCCTTCTCCCTAACTGCTGCCTCTCAATTGTCAACCAGTAGCTCCTACAAGCACAAAGGCTGCTCAATCAACACCTTCATTAGCATCTAGCTCAGCTTTGGTGGGAGCAGGCTCAGCGAAGTATTTGCCTCTGATGGTAACCCTGCACTGGGTTCTCAAAGGAGGTGGGAATCCAGGTCTGTTCTGCATGTGGGACACGCGGCTGGTGGGAGACCACACACCTCTGGGGGTCCCAGCAGGGTGCGGACACCAAGCGGCACAGCGACCGACCTCTGTACTGATGCTCTTGCCTAAGGGAAACCCCTCTCGTTTAGAATGAAATCCACGTGTCCTCTTCCCCCCCCCCCCCCCACAGTTCCACTACATTAACAAAAATAACAATTAAAAGCATGGTTGCTTTAAGTTTTGCCCTAAGCATTCAGGTGAAAACAGCTTCCTTGCTGAATTGATTCTCTTTGAGTGCCTGGTGGTTTGTAACTTTAGGGTGTCATTAGTCTGGCAATCATTATTTGACAAAAGCATCTTCACGGACAAAAAGAAAGCGAAATAGCTTATAGTATCATGTCACAAAAATAGCACTTTACCATTGTGCGATGCTGTGTGGATGTGTGGTGGTCTTGCTTCACACAAGGGACAAGGCGTCGTCGATCTACATGGGGCCTTCACTCAAAAGCTATTTGAGTATTTCACCGTCTCCAAAAATATGCGTCTTCACCACGCAGCCCCCAGAGAGGCTGGCCTCTGCAGCTGGCCCTGCTTTACGGAGGGGGGAAGCGGATCACAGTGGAGGTGAGTGGCTCACCCAAGGTCATGCCCGGAGTCCGCAGCACAGCAGGGATGCTGAACCAGGATCTACAGCGAGTGCAGCTTGCAGTCAACCCTCCCGCCTCTGCTGCTCACTCAAGTCGTTGGAGCCGATCAAAGAATGGCTGGGGAAAAAAAAAAAAAAAAAAAAAAAATCAGATTTGGGTCTCTTTTTTCATCCAGAAGAAAGCCAATTATTTTTCTCAAGGACTCCTTGCAGCCGCTTTGACGCTCTCTTCCCAAAGGACTTTCTGGATGTCTTTTGCTTGTTTGTTCAGTCGTGTTCTGCACCGAGGGGAAGGGGGAGGCCGGGTAGCTCCAGAGCAGTCTGGGACAAAACTGAATATTTCATCCTCAGGGGACAGTAATCTGAGCTGTCCCTAAGCAAGGTGGAGATGACCTTCCTCTCCGCGTTGGCCTGGTTGGAGCAGCCACAGAGTTTCTTTGCCATTCCCTGCCTTGTCCATTCCCACCTACTTTTATGCCTGTGAGACAGGAGAGGATAAAGAAGTCTCATAAAAAGCTGCTTCTTCTGCATGCTGCTGCCTGTGGTTTGGGGCAGCCAGAGGTCACGCTCCACTCTCTTCTTCACCTCTGTGCCTGTAGGAATTCATTTCAAAGCACCCCTGCTTTGTAAACATCTAAGGAGCAGTATTCCTAGCGCATAGCTATGAAGGTGAGCCAAAGGAAAGTTACCTGAATAAGGACATGGTGCGCACCAGCACCCCTGCCATGGGTATCGATCCTGGAGTAAATAAATAGAGGGAGAGGCAGGAAGACATGCACACCAAAAGGATGCCTTGAATTTGCAAGTTATATGGTGAGGTCAGATCCAAAGAGCACCAGGCTCTGAGCTGCATGCAACCCACTGTGCCCTAATGCTTTTGGAGCTGGCCTTACAAACTGAGTGGCCACCGTAGGGATTCAAGAGAGCCTATTTCCTCATTTTCGCACTGCGCAGAGTGTTCTGGGAGATCACAGAGCAGGAATATATGGAGTTAGAATCCCTTTCAGAGAGCAAATTCCTTTTGTGAAATTGGTGCTCAATTTAGCTGTCACTGCTGAAAGGGAAAAAGATGCAGAAGCAACTTTTAAGTCCACCAGCCACATCCCTTTAAGCAATCCGTGCTGTGCCAACCAGTTTTATAAAACTCTGTATTTCATCTAAACTCCATTTAAGTCTAAATAATATGAATGTCCTGCTACTGTACTTCCCTTCTCACCGCTGATAATTGCCAAGTTATTTCTGCTATAAACAAAGCAGTGCTCTTCTCTCTCTCTGCCTTATCATACCTGGTCCCAGAGCAGAAAGTTGTTAAAGACATGTTTACTTTTAAACATACCACCACACTGCGCCGAGGTCCACAAGACTGTTTGAATTCCTAAGTGCCTGCCTGGATCAAGATGTCAGGATCTTGTAAGGCAGTGTTTACAGCTCCGCGATTAATTCAGTGCTGACCAAATGGTGACCTCTGAAAATTTGTAAACTTGGTGTCCCTGAACAGCAGATGAGGAAAAGTACGGGCGGAAACCACCGAGTGAGGAATGATCATCGGTTCCCACTGAACCCCTTCAGTAAGTAGTATGGCCCAGGCTCATTCACACAGCGTGGAGCTGGGTTACCTGCTGTGCTGCTGCTTCCACTGGTGGCTGGGGGAAGTCACAGGAGGATGCAGAGCAGGGATGCCTGAATGTAGCAGGAGCCTTTCTTTCCTTTGCGCGAGCATCACACCCCTAAAGCCAACGCTTAGCTCAAACTCTTCCTTCAGGTGCCTGTGCCTTCAGGTTATCTATACTTAAGTGCATACACATCCGAAGGGAAAATGCTGGCCCAGTGCATCTTATTTATGAATATTTACAGCCATCAGCACAATTCCACAGACAATCTAATCTCAAGCAGCTTTGAAATTCAGCGCATTTCAGAGCAGCGTTTCCCATCAGAAACAGAACTGTGCGCTCTGATTTGTAGAAAGCATTTCTCTTCCTCTTAACTTTAAAAAAAAAAAAGCTCCCACTTTTCTCAGCACAGAATTTATATTGTTATTAAATGAAATGTATTATCATATTTTAACATTTTAGGCTGTCTTTTACAGGATTTCTAAAACGGCTCCCCATTAATCTCCTGCAATCCATTTGACAGGTATCTCAAAGCTACTTGATATCACAGCTCCTTTAAGGTATGATAGAGTTTTCCTTAGCAACAGGTTGTAATTTCAACCAGGCTGGTAAATGCGAGGTCAGAAGCTGGTTGTCGCAAACCTAGGAGATTAAAATATACTGCACATCCTTGTTTCCTCTTGAAATAGCATCCTGGGTCTTGGAGGAGCAAAAGTAAATACCAGGGTTACTCAGGGACAGCTTTTGTCCATTTGGAATGGCTCGTTTAATTAAGCATATTCTGTGTTATTACAGAGGCATTTATGTTTGGCCAAACTGGCATTAAAAGCAGCCTTCACGTGGTTCAGGCACTTCAGATGCAGATTTAGTTTCGAGCCCTCACCCCAGCAAGTATCAGTTACCTCTCCGGGTCACCGGGGACGGAGCTGCTGGAGCAGCAGCACTGCCTGAAGAGGGAAGGGGATTTGTAGCAGCCCTCCTGACCCCGGCAGGCATCTGAGCTGCACGAGACAACCAGAAAACCTTCTCCTGGAGGCTGAACCTAGGAACCGTGGGCACATAGACTGGAGGGCTACTGGAGGTCACAGCTACAGTAAGTGGTTGGCCAGGGCCAGGTCAGCGCAATCCAAAACACCTGGGGTGTTTTGTTAACTCCCAAACTTAGTGTAGTTGGCTATGGTGGTGACAGCAAGAGGTGTATTATGCCTGTGACAACAGTTTTCAGCTCTGTGAATGGTGAGGTGAGCACATGGAGGAGATGCTCCGCCAGCTGCTGCTTAAAGTCCCATTCTTCATCTCCTTTGAAGGAAAAATGGATGAAGGTTTGTTATTTTTTTATAACTACCCCTGATGGCAGTGCAAGACTCATGTTTATTCCAGCTCTGTTTCTGGGATGTGCTGTATAAAGGGTGATGAGGATGTATTTCCAGGCACCACCCCACTTCCTATTTTCTCCTTCCCTTCCCTATTTCTGTTCTGCTATAGAATTGTTTCATGCTCATCTGTTGTTTTATAACAAAATGATCCTTCGCCCAGCTCTCTGCATGTTGCCTCTGGGAAGACAAGACACATGGGGAAGCCAAAAGTTCAGTAGACATCAATGCGTTGGAAGTAGGTCTCTATCCCCACACGTTGTGTCACGGGGCTGGGCGAGCTTGCTCTGCACCTGCTGGTGTACCAGGGGCTTTGACCATCCGAGTGGAGCAGAGCCCAAGCAGGATTCAGCTGCAGGCTGGGATGGGATGAATTATCGTCAATAACTGAGCTGAGCCATTCAAAATAAGTTGCTAATGTAAGCAAGATTAACTTGATGTGCTGCCTGAAATGAGATATTAGAGATGATAGGGGGAGAGAGAAAACTTTTCATTTAGATGGAAACAGGACTGATTAATTAAGCAGTAACGAACAAGAAAGCTTGCCTTGAATTACTGTGAGGCTTGCAGTGCTAATTTAACACAAAGTACAGCTCCCAATTTGTTATTAAATTAAAATGGCTTTTAAAATTGTTTACTTTTTTTTTTTTTCCTTATCTGCTTCTGTGTGGCAAAATGATTATTCTGGCTAGTTAGAGAAACCAATCAGAGCAAGAGAAAGTGTAGGTTGAAGGGAGAAAAGATTGTCCTGTTGTGTAATTAAGAAATATACACTAATATCCACGACATCATGAATAAGCACTTCAAAGTAGCATGTGTGCTCTGTGTTGCATATTAAACTAAACAATTAGCATGCTAACAAGCTGCTCTGGACATACAGGGAGAAAGTATTGCACTTAAGGATGTAACTGCTTTTTTCTTTTTCTTTTTTTTTTTTGAGTAAAGATCTGTTCACCTGACTGACAAGTATTGATAAAGAACAGAGAAGAAACGTTTCTCTTTCTTCTGCCTTTCCCTTTTCTTGCAATTTTCAGAACAGTTTTAATTTGGTAGACTTTGTGGTTACTCCATACAAGGGAACTTTTGCTACCCCTATCAAAGTGTGTGATGGAAATGTGAAACACTGCGTGTGACAGATCCTATGAAACAACAAAGGAAGGAACCTTCTAGTGACTTTGCTTTCTCAATCTCAGACAAGTTTTACTCTGACAGGAATGATTCCATGTAATTTATCATAGAACAGCTCAACAGTAGCAATTTGTCATCCATTGTGATGTGATTTGATGGGTTCATTTCTTAAACGAATTATGGATTATGGATTACCTCTGTATATCAACAACAGAGCTGTATCTTTTATGTAAATATTCCCGCAACTTTTTCTTCCTCTTCCAATCCATTTTCCTTCATACAGAGATAGCTTCTCTTCCATCTAATCTTTCTACTAATAAGGTGTTTAATAATTTAGCAGCCTAAAAAATGAGCATATTTCAAAGGAGTTGGTATCAATAGTAGTTTAAGAGCCTCGGGCTACAAAAATGTGGATGAAGCTACCAAAGTTTTAGAGTCAGGATCCCAACTGTCTTTCTGCTTCAGGCAGCTATTTTATTAAAGTTGGTATTAAACAACACCGCCTAGGGTCTGATTAACAATTTATGACTTCCTAAGAAGGATTAGCACAAGCCTATCATTTTTATATTTAAATCTTAATTTGCATCTAAGAGAAACCTTACCCAGGTTTACATTTTCTTTATTTATTATTTTTATTATTACCATTGCTGGTTCAGAAACACTGCTTGTGTGAGCACTGCCAGCACCAGTCTGTTGTACTGATCTTTTTGTACCTCATCTGCTCACACATGTCAGAGGAAAAGCTGGCCTCCTGTGTCATGGGATGGGTCTCATCCTGCAAAAGGATGGATTTTGCCTCTTGCTGGGCTCAGTTGCTTTTCACTGTCCCTGAAGTCCATTAGGATGGAAGGGATTGGCACTTGGTAGAGTCAGGCTGAGATCTGCAAGCCTAGGAGCTGAACATTGTCCAGCTAATGTTACTTCAGAGGGTGAAATCCAGAGATACACAACTGAGGCTTGCCTGACATTCCTTCTCAGAGAGAAGAATTTTCTTTTTTGACATTTGTTCGATGCAACTAGTTGTATCTCTTTCTCAGTGATGTTTTTCGATAAGCCTCTCTGCCCTGCTTATTAGGTTACTGCTGGGCAGCCTCTGCTAGGAGAGAAGGCAGGGGGTGATCCTGCTGCTGTGTTCTGGGGAGCAGTGGAGGAGGAGCTGTCGATTTCTGCTGTAACAGAGGCAGCCCAGGGAGGAGGATGCTACCAGGTGGAAGGGGAAGGGGAGTACATACCAGTAACTCCACTGGCCAAACTTTGCTCACAAAAGCAGGCCAAAGACATGCACCTTAATGGAACACAGTGGAATTCATTCCACTGCAGGCAAGGCTATTATTTATTTATTTATTTTAATGTTCAAATAGAAAATAACAACAACAGTCTGCTCTGTTATCTTTCCATTTTCAAATTGACCTAATGTTCCCTTTGACTTTTTCCTCTCCAGGTTCAGCTGCTTCAGGAAATTTTATAGCATATCTTCTTCTTTTTCTTTTTCTTTTCCCTCTGTTTATTTCCATTTCTGTTACTCTTCAGCAGACTTAACACTCATTTCACCAAGGGTTAGATGTGGTGGTCATAGCCTGTAGAGCTAAGGGAAAAGATTGTCAACTAGGGGCTACGAGCTCCACTGGTTCACAGCAAGGAAGATGTGATTCTTGTCCTCTTGAGTTTCCCTAGTCAGTAAGACACTAAAAGGCTCAAAAGAAATGCTGGTATTTAAGCATCTTCATTGCTTTATTTGAACTCTCAACATCTCCATGGCTTTTCTTTTAATCGATAGCTTAGTTTTTGTCTTGGACTCAAGGGCTTTAAGCTTTAAAATACTGGAGTCATAATCTGAAAACTGCTGGTTCTTCAAAGCAAAACTGAGCACTAACACATTCAGAGGAAGATCTCTCATATGCCTGGCTTTTCAGGTTGTGACAAACTAACTTTCAGTTTTAGGGCTCTATTCACATTTCAAGGTGTTAGGAGAAGTCTGAGAAGTGCAATCAGAATGTTTTCCTGTGGCGCTCGCATTCAGCGTGTGCTTGTGGGCCATTACTGTCAGCGGGATTTAAGCAAATGCTCAAAAGATTGTGCTGAATCAGGGACTAAGCAGTATCTGTGAGGAGTAAGTCCCTTAGATTCAGGATTAGTGACACTCAAGGTTTCTATCCTCCAGTTCTGGCTGAAATATTAGCTAGTCACATTCTCAGTCAAAAAAGGACAAAAGAATCTTATTCCTTTGACTTCTGGGGAGATGTAATGATAAATGTGAGTTGAAAAAATGGTCCAAGAAAGCAGAAGAAAATGCATAAATAAATTATCAACTGTGGACATGCCCAGGAACTGAGAGCAGTGAGCTCCCTTCACTCTCTCCCATGAAAAATCCTCAACCATGCAGCCCAAGAGCAGAAGCAATGTCATGGGACTTGTGGGCAGTGACACAGCAAACAGCATGAGCAAACAGTTCATACTTAATCTGAGAAATGAATTATTTATCCAAAGTATTCTACAACATATTATTATTATTTATTGGTCTTACATTAGTCCCCACAGTTCTTAATTGCATGAAGCACTGCGCTAACCTAATAGAGTCCCAGCTGGCAAATATGTTCGGAGAAATCAGTCTTGGTTGTAGGATTATTTGACCAAACTGTGGCTAGCTTTGCAGCAAATCATATTAGAACAGAGTGGCTAAGTGAGTTCTACCCTGTTATAGATGTGTAAATTAAACGTGTCAAATATGCTTTTGTCCAATTAAAGCACACACAAAAAAAAAGAGCTGAATGCTTAATGTATCATTTATATATACTACGTGCTTAGTATATATTCACCCTGTAATCACTGGAATGATTTCAAAGTCTTCTGTGCATAGAATTTTCAGGTAAGATCAATGTGATTTTTACTCACAAAGATGGCTTCTTGGTTCCCTTAAATGAATCAGACATGAAAAAAATGCAAGACATTGAAAGTAATACATAAGAATATCTTACATGAAGAAGCTTCAGTGGTCTTCTGGACAAATTCTGCCCTGTTTCACCCATCTTTCTACTGTATTCACAGATGGAACTGTGTCCAGAAAAAAAATGCCCTTTGCTGTTTTATTTTGTTAATCGTCATTCCCCAGAGTGTGTAAAACCTTATTTCTTTCCTGTTGTCTGGCTGCACTGTCTGAACTAGACAGTTAAATGTCCAACCTCGGTCAGTAGGTATTTTATGGTTGTCCTGGGTTGCTTTCCACAGTAACAAAGTTTTGTGGGAAATGTTGACTTTGCTCTACATCACTCTGCAGTAGAATGGCACAGTTTGCGGTCACAGACATGGTGTTTGTGTCAAAAGAACTGCTAGATGAAAAAAAAAAAAAAACAAACAAAAAAAAACCAGGGAATTTTTCTTTTATACACCTCTCTAAACGTCTACCTTCAGATGCTGATTACTAATGAAGTTCTACCACACACTAGTGTGGTAGAACTTCATTTAAGTGCACTTAAATTTTTCTCGTGTGGATGTCATTTCCAGGAGAACATGTGGTTATCAGCCTGTGGAGGAGTGTCAGCTGGCCTGAATCCAAACCATAAAGTCAAATACCTTCACACGATGAAGGTGTTTGGAGACTTGAACTGATGTCCATGTTGAGCAAGTGATTTCATCTTGACATGAATGAATGAATGAATGAGGGAAATGCATGAAGTAGGTGACCTCTTAACATCTCCTCCTACCTTATTTTCTGAATCTCTTCAGAATGAGCACAGAGACAGCTCTGCATCCACACCCCAGCTTTAAATGGGTTACTGATACCCAGCTCTGCACTTTGCAGATTGAGTCTTTCTGCTGCTTCAAACCAGCTCTGAAATGTGTCCCTTCAGGTTAGCTTGCATAAACATAAAACCCCAAATTAGCATTGCAAGCAGTCATTGCCCTCAAAAACCAGTAGTTTGGCTATGTTCAGTGCATATTTGCCATCTGCTAATGCATTAAAAAAAGACCAAAAAAAAAAACCATCAAACTGGCCCAAGTCCTTAATTGGAGTAAATCCACACGTATCTCAAGTAAGTTTAAGGAACTGTCATCACCTTTACTATCTGATGAATTAGCCTCTGTGACCACAAGGCAGTGGATGCTTTGGAGCACTTGGGCTATGTGCTGCTTCTGCCTGACTGAACGGATGCCAAAGGCAGGAGTACATTTTCACAGAGGCAGCCTTCTGGTTGCTGTCCGCTGTGCAGAACAGGGTGTATACCTTCAAACTGCAAGCTTTCTGTACTCCCGAGTACTTGGCTCTGGACACAATTCACATACCTTGCAATATAAATACTCAGCTTTGCTTTCTAAGCTCTAACCCTGACCATGCAAAGCCAGAAGCGTGGATGCTGTGCTAAAAATAGGAGGCTGAAACTTAGGTCCTGCAGAAATGATCTCTATAAAAGCCCTGAGCAAAGAGGGAAAAGGATGTGGAAGCATCTCATACTAGAAGGGACGTTTTGATTGTCAGTGGGATTTTATCAGGAAAAAAACAAAACAAAACAAACAACCAATAAATAAATAAATAAATAAATAAATAAAATAATAATTAAAAAAAACGGTTCTTTTGGGCATAGGAGTTTGCATTTTGACCTGTGTTCTGCTCAGGATGAGGAGCGTGTGACAGCCTGGCTCATGGTGCACCATTACCATGCAGTCCACTGGCACTTGAAAGCAAAACAGGACTGTCAAGGAAATAAATGTAGAATGATGACACTTGTGGACCATATTAAATGGATCTGTAAGGAATATATTTCCTTCTAACAGCCTTTAAAATGTTTTTTTTTTTTTCTTTTTTTCCCAAAAGAGAGAGACTCATAGCATTTGTCTTTTCCCCACAATGCTGTGGTTTGGTAGATGCCTCTGGGGGAGGGCTACGTGGGAATAGCACAGAACACTCTCCAAAAGCTTTTAACTAACGCTATTTGAAAAACATAATTCAGTGAGAGTGTTTAAAAGGCCTTGCAAGAGAAATTTTGCATCTTTACTTCGCGGCTCACCCTCACATGCCTGTCTCTTTCAATAAAACTATTACTCTGCCACTGGGAGCACCTGGCTTGCTGGCTGGTATCACACATCTTTCAGTATGTTGGTATCAACATAGCTGGGATACCTCAGGGGATTGGCAAGCAAACAGGTTTTGAAAGCCCTCTACCTTCAAGGCCCCTGCTCAAAACCCAGCTAGAACAGATGCCAGCAGTCAAAAGCACCATCAGTACCACCTAATGGCTCTTCAGAGGACTGTGTAAGCAAAACAAGTTGTTTCATTCCCTTTCACAGAGGGAAAATAGATAGTGGGGGGTTGTATTAACAGCATCATCTCTTGAGACCTTCAGTGGCACTGGCCCATTAGCCAGTGGCAGAAGTGGCATGGAGAGCAGCACTGCTAGCCAGTACCCAGGCACGGTCCCTGCAGAACAGGTGTGAAGCTCCTTTTCAAGCTGCAGAAACTTTATTTGCTGTTGTTTTTCCACTATCTGTTCTGTGGATAAATAAAGGTCTTCAGCCTCCACAGCCATCAAGTGTCTATGCTGCAGAAGGACTGCATCAGTAACAAGATTGAAAAAAAAAAAAAAAAAAAGAAAAGAATAAATGCTCATCCCAGAGTAACTGATCTGCCATGGAGTCAGGCAAGGAAAGGATTCCTGAACCTCTGGACCCCTGTTCAACACACTGAGTTACTCAGAGAGGCCATAGCTTTTGTTTTCTCATATCTGCAGAGAGCTACAGGCAGGGCAGCCTCTTCTCTCAGGGTGGAATTAACTTTTCGCACACTCTAGTCATGCAGTGAAAGATCTGCAGTGATATACCTGATATATTCTGGCCACATGTTTAGATTTTGAAACCTTGACTTGTAATATCTCCTGTGATGGAGGGGAAACAGAAAAGAGGGGACCACATACATCCACAGTATTGCAACTACCCACTAGAGAATAATTTCTGAAAAGGAACCAGATAACTTAAGCCTATTTTTATTTTTTTTACAAAGAGTATTGTTTCACTAGCTTTTAAGGTCTTTGTTCCCTGGAGCAGATCACTTGCTCAATTACAGTGGAGAAGTTATTTCATGAAGCCATTGATAACTCACTTAGACAGGAGTTTGCAGACCTGCACACTGGGGTTTGCAGAATCTGTATTTATGCTTTGTAGATGTGCACCTTAACAGAAGCATAAGCTTGCAGAAGAGACCATGTGGCATACGTTCATAAATAGAATGGGTTTTATCCTCTTAGGAATAGATGTATATGAATCTAAAATGCATATAGCCGTTCATCTCACACAGACACCTTTTTCTTCCACTGAAGTCTAGGTTAGACATGAAATTCAGCCTGAAGTTTCATTTCATAAGACAGCCAAATCATTTTTCCTCCAAGGGAAAAACAAAACAGAAACATGAAAATTATAACACCTGAGGACATGATCTAGTTTTCTGTCATTTAGACAGCTTGGTCAAATGACAGGACCTACACTCACTCTTATTTACATTGAAACGTTGCTCTTCCCTCTCCACTGGAGACTCTGGCAGCATTTTCAATGAACCTCCACGAGTTTGAGAAGCTGAGATTTTACCCGTAGATTTTAATGAAATTGTTCTCAGCTGTTGTGAATGGTGGCAATGAATCAGACTCTTATATTTTAATCTTTGGTGGTGTTTGTTTCATTTCCAAACCCCCTGCACGAACCATTCCTTATTGTCCACTCTAAGCACTCATTTTTCTTAAAGCTCTGACTTAGTAAGATAAAGATATTATTATACAGGGATTTTAAATTTTCTTTAAAAAAATAAAAATTCAAGCTCTTGGATATAAAGAAAGCTTTGAAAGCATAAACTCTACTGAGGGGAAAAGATAAAAGAATAATCATCTTAGCTATTTTCAAGTCAATCCAACTCAAGATTTATTTGGAGACGTGAGATTGCAATTTAATCACAGTAATTTATTACTTTCTTAATAACTAGTAATTTCTTAAATCACCAGCAATCTTACCTCTCAGCTTTCTGGAGCAAGGCAGATTTCAGGGCTCCATCTCCCTGTTCCTGTGCTCTCACTGGCTTCATCCATGTATAATCTGGCCAAAGACATGCTGACTCCTTGGTCGCAAGCAGCTAAATAAACCAGAAATGTATTAAGTAAAGGTGAATGATAATGACTTAGCACTTACAGTGTTCCTTCGTGTCCAAGTGCTTCGCAAGCAGAAACTAATTACGATACCTTCGGTAGTAATGGTTCAGAGAGATACTAAATTGTGTTCTTACTGTAATAAATGGCTGTGCTGGGGTGGGAAATCACTAGATTACAAGACAGGAGGCAGCAGCTTTAGGATAATCCCTGTGTAACCTCATGCACCCAGGTCCCTCACTGGAGACAGTGCACATTTAAGACTTCTGCACAAACTCCTTGCTGCTTTTCTGGGGAGAGGTTTGCAGCTTGCCCGTACTGTCCTTGCTTCAGCCCTACTGGTGCAAAAGGGCTGCAGAGCTGCCAGAACTTCTGCTGTTGTCTGTTCATGGCCAGACACAGAAGAAGGGCTGGCAAAACACTTCTTAACTGCCATGGGTTTGAAGAAAGATGACTAAACCCTAAAGCATTTTCTGTTGAATATTGCAGAACAAGAAAGAAAAAAATCCCCTCTTTGCTGCTCTGCTGTAGCAGAGTCATCTTGTGTTTTCTCCTTGAAGTATGTGATGCCACAAAAAATTAATTACTTTAGCAAAAAGAAATAGGATTGTAGGGGAAAAACAGATTTGTAATATTATCCTGATTATAGCTACAGGTAAGAGATAATCTCCTGCTTTCGCTTGTGCAGGAAAGGATACTTTGTCTTGGAAACTTACTCAAAAAAAATCCATTTTTTATGAGGTGTCTAGCTACAAAGAAAAGGAAAAAGCATCATCTGTGGACTGTTGCATTTACTTATCTCTAGAAAAACTTTCAGGGGATAATTCACATTTCAACGTCTTGTTCCTTATTAACTTCAGCCAACACCCCTTTCCAGGACACCAGTCCACTGCATGGTGATGGCAAAAGCTCTGTAAGAGGCATATTAATTGTGTAGGTTGTGCTTGTGCCTTGCTGAACTGAGCTCTCTCTGGACTCGGCGCGGCTGCCACAGAGCTGCTCCTCAGGGCTGCCCCGACACCGAGACTCAACCTCTTTAAAACAGAATCGTTCTGGATGAGAGGGAGCTATTAACCAACCAAGGTTTAGACATCACATGAACTTTGGAAACGAGCAGCACATTCTGTTGATTTGGCCAAGCTCCCACACAACTAAAGTTCATCGCATTTCTGAGCTTGCCCAGCACACATCATTGAAGGTAATTTTGGCTGAAGTGATCTTACGCGGCTTTTCCTTGGGAGGAATGGCACACAGACCAGCTTCCCTCTCCTCCTTCAGGCACAGAAGTTCATAAAAAGATATGTAGCTAATAAATGGCAGCGCTGGAAACCCTAGTTACTGGCAATGTTCAGGGTTATGGAACAACCCCCACCTCAACTTTAGTTTCTCAACATTAAAAATTTATAGTGAAATACCAGCCCTGTAAAATCCATTGATTACTTGTTCTAATGCAAGAGAGAGGGCATTTCTGAACCTCTTCAATGTTTATAATACAGATTTAATGACAGTGGATGCTGCCAGTTTCGTGGATGATAACAACCTGGGTTGTGTTCATTCTGCTGGTCCTTGTGTAAGTGGCATTTGGTGGCGGTTTCCCCAGGCGAAGCTGCTGAACACCTTTTCCTCCTCTCAGCTTTCTAAAAATTCAGTGTAATTCAACCTTCGTGAAACTTAGCCTTCAGATTACAAGACAGCCATAATTTCAGTTGGTGCTGATTTAAAAAGGGGATTCTTCTTTTTTAAGAAATGCAAAATAAAAAATTGTTCCTTTCTTTTCTCCTCAACCTACTCTACATTCAGTAAATCCTATAAGGAGAATTCTGAAAGCAATTTTTACAGGTTTTACAATGCAATTTTACAACAGACAGACATGTTCAGCCCCCCTTCTTTTTTTTTTTTTTTTTTTCAAAATCTTCCTATAACTGTATCTCATTGACCTAAGCTTTCATGGTTAGTAAAGCACTAAAAACATGGAAGATATAAGATTATTGGTAGAGTTCGCATAGCCCATGAGGTATTTAACTAGAAGAGATAGTTTATTTTCTAAAATGCTGTCTTAAGAAAACAATAGCAAACAGAAGGTGTTTACACTCAGAAGACTAGGGTAAAGCATTACCAAAAGACAAGCAACAAGACAGGGCTGAAAACAAAGAAAGCAAAATAATAATAATAAAAAAATCCCCAGCTATCCAAATAGGCTGTGGAAAATGGGAATGATTTAAAAAAAACTCTCTGATCAAAAAAACATCTGCATGCTAATCCTGGTGTTTTCAAGTGGAACAACAGAGTAAGAAAAAAAAAACACGTTTAAGAAGAAATATGAGAAGCAAACAAAAAATAATTATGAATGGAAAAAAACACATGAACAAGTTAGAAAAATATACAGAAAGAAACAGATTGAATCTGCGTGTTCTTTCACAATGGAGCTTTTGCTGGTGTGACTGCATATTCAGCAGTGTGAATATTATAATTAAAGAATGTCAGCTCAAGCAAAATGTTTTAAAACCTTCCTGTTAATAAACAGATAAACTGCTTAAAAATACTGATTATTTTAGGAAAAAGTGAAGTGCTGGATTTTTGTGCCTTGATTCCTTTCATCTGATACAACCCATTTAGGTAGCAGATGTCTCTCCCAGGCGGTGTTTGATAGCGGTGCTGTTGATTTTGATACCAAGGTGATGAGAATATCTTCACGGGGCAGTTTGGCACCGTGCCGCAGATCCCAGCACTTGCTGGTACCTGTGCCAGAGTCCAGCGCAGCGCTGGGCAGGGGTCCCACCAAAGCAGCCGAGCAGCACCAGCCCCATGCCACCTCCATGCTGATGAACGCTGCCTGTCAGCAGGATGAATTAGGCACGGTGCGGCACGGTGCTGGGGCAGCAGCTGGGAGGGCTGGGGGCTCTGCACGTCGCAGCCTGCTGCACAGCCCCGTGCTGCGGACAGAGCTTGACCCCCAGCGAGGGCAGGCAGCAAGCACTGAGCGCTGCTTTATGCCAGGCTCGGACCCCAGCGGGAGCTCAGGAGACAGCTCTTGAGCGCTGTCAAACGTGAGTGCTAGTTCAAGGCAAAGCTCCTTCTTCTCTGGTGTTTGGAAAAAAAAAAAAAAATCTCATTGAATTGAAACTAAACTGCTGCTTCTTATAATAGCAAGACAAAGACATCAGTGTCTTTGATAATAGTTGCAGTGGACTCCAGTTAGACCAGATGAGCCCAATCCTGCAAATACTTATGCATGGGTGTATTTTTAGGGACACAAGTAGTCTCAAGCACTTACACGTGTAGCCACTCTGAGAATTTTGCTTATCATTCAGAAAGGCTTAAGGAAGATCCTATCATTGTACGTAATGATCTTAAGGAAGATTGTTAAAACATACCTTGAAAACAGCTCCCTTTTAGGTCTCTTTAAGATACTGTTCCAGCACAAATAACTTAAAGTTGGCTGAACCGTGAAAAATGGCAGCTGAAAAATAACCGTTGGTGTATATATTCGTCCTGGGCTCCCAGGAAAACATTTGTCATTTGGAAAGCCACACTGAGCTTGTTTTTTCAGCACCCGAAAGCATCAGAACATCTTAAGATTTTTGTCAGGCTCTGCCAGTGAGACTGCGGTGCACTTGTCCTCCCCATTACAGCCACGCTCTGCTTGGTGAGCAAGACAGTTTACCTGAGGTGTCATTACAAAGTGGGATAAAATTGTGGTCATAAATCATCAATGTGAAAAATAAATGCAGCCTTTGGGATTGCAGGACTTTGTCCAAAGTTTTTGCCTTGCTGTGAGCTCTCCTGTAATCTAGCGCTAGATTTCTGTCTTTCTCAGTTGCTGAAGTGCTGCTCCACACTGCCAGGTTTCCAGAGGGTCACCATGGCAGTCAGACTGTCAACCCAACCCCGAAGAGCAAACAACAGTACAAGCAACAGTCTGGTTATGAGTCTGCAAACATGACCTCATCTGTTTCAGAGAAATTTTAACTTTCTTCCCCCTTCAAGGCGCAAACTTCCAGCTCCAACTCCAACTGTTCAGATGCCAAAAACATTAGATGTTGTAAAATATAATTTTGAAAAATGTGGAGTACTAAAACACATATCCACGGCCTTTGTGAGAGAGATGATTAGCTAATTTCGAGTCATTCAGAGACAAAACTAGATGCGTTTCTCTCGCCGTAGACATTCAGCTGTGCTCTCTGTCGGAGTCTCACAGAACACGACCCAACTCTGGAACGCGGCAGATGAGCACAAAGGAGTTTGCCCCTCGGGGTTGCGTGGCACAGGACGTGAGGCAGGAGGAGGCACATCTAGACAAACAAAAGGCTTTGTGATTAACGAACGGCATTTCAGGAGCGTGGTGGTGTTTCATAGTGTCGATTCTCAATGCGATTTCATCCAGTTGTTGCCTCTCCATGCTATAGCAGTTTTATGTTTTGCTGTCAGAGAATCACTCACCTCTGCGTTCGGGGTCAGTCTCTCTTTGTTGCACAGCCTGGCCATAACCAGGTAGTTGCTATTTCTTGCCGCACGTTATTTTGTTTTAAGCCACCTAATTGGAAATAGTTAATTGGCCTTGGTGTCTTATGGCAGGGAAAATAACGATCTTAAACTGTGCTAAGCTCCCATAAATATTTCACTTCATGCTAATTTCTGTGCTTCCAGCTGAGCTGTTAAACGCACTCGAAATAAAACAAAAGGAAAACTTTTTTCCTTTTTTGCTGGTCACACTAAACACATGCCTAGAAAGCGGTGAGGTGCACGTAGCTCGCTGCAGCAGCCGCTTTGCGAAGCGGCTGTCAGCCACCGAGACCCCACACCCCCTCCCGGCCGCCGGGAGCCCGCCTGAGGGGCCGTGGCCGTGCCGTGGCCGTGCCGTGGCCATGCCGGGCCGGGCCGTGCCTCAGCCGAGCCAGCAGCGACCTCAAGCGGGAGCTGCCGGCAGCCGGGAGCCGCGGCCAAGCCTCGGGCTGGCGCCCCCCGGCCGGGCCGCAGGGGCCCGGGCTCGGCCATGGGCCCTGGGGCTCCCCGCCGCATGGGGGGGCGCCGCGCAGGCCGCAGGCGGTGGCGGCCTCGCTGGCAAGGCCGGCCGTGCAGCCAGCACGAGGGCCGGTGGCAGCAACTTTCTGCAAGTTTTCTCCTCATCCTTCTTTCCCTGTGGTTAACAAGGCAGCGTGCTTCGATCTGCTGCTTCCTGCAGCTCCCGGTTCATAGCCCGCTGATGGCGTGTCAAAAGCCCCGGTTCAGCACCACATGCGAAAGCGCAGAGCTTCGTGACTCTGCCTCAACATCCCATCCTTCCTTTACGTTTTACTAACCCCCAATGAAAGTCGTGAAGGTGCACGTTATCATACTCAGTGCATTACACCTATGCTCAGAGTCAGAGTGCAGTAATTCAGGCACCATTTTGCCCAGCTTCTTCTCTTAAGGTGCTTTCCAATGGCTTGGTGAAGCACCTGCGCAGTTGAGTCGTGTTACTGGGGACTGAAAATGGGTTAAGGCGTCGGCTTAATGAACGAAAACTCAGCTACCAAAAAGCTCGGCCTCCAGACAGCTAGGTCACAAATATCAATCTCTAGCCTTAAATAAATCTGCTATTGTTGGTCCCTTTCCACAGCCTGACCCTATTTGCATTAGTGCAGGTTGTCACTGTTCCTCCAGTATAAATCTGTTCTCAGCTTAAACTCAGCCCTGGAAGGCTTATCCCAAAATAGGTGAATTCACAGATTGAGTAAAGCTTTCCTAGCATTTATTTATTTATTTATTTAAATCACACTCTCTGCAGAGAATATAAGTCAGGGCTTGGTCTAAAATGTCCTTTATTGTCCTGGTGCATCCCTGCTGTGTTTAGCAGCTGGCACAACTTAAAATAGCCTTCAGGCTACTCTAAATATTGCCAAATTTCCTGGGAGCACAACACTAGAAGGAATCATTTGGGGCACTGAGTCCAATGTTCCCATAATCACAAGTCTTCCCGTAGCAGACATCTAGTTTGCAGGAGTGCACCTTCACCCTTTGCTACATCCTGTAGCCCACCTGAGACCTGGAGAACATGCAGAAGCAGCTTTAAAATGGCAAAACACTGCAGTAAGGGAAAGGAAGAGATCAAGGGTATGATCTGGTAGAAACTGAGTGAGGACTAGTGGTGTGTAAGAAGGACTTAAAGCCACCTTTAACCTCACCTTTACTCCCCAGGCTGCTCTAAAGCCACTGCTTGGAATTAATCACGCTCCCCTGTGCTCCTTTGGTGCAATGCCGACCTTGTAATCAGTTCTAGAAGCACAAAGCATTGGCAGAAAGATTCGTGGCACTCATTCTAAAGCCCAAATGCTTTGCAACTGCGTAGGAGTTTGTACCATATGGTTTCTGCTGGATCATGTAACGTCATACTGAGGAGCTGAGAGATGCATGATAAAATAGTTTCACTTGATAGTGGCCAGAAGCAAGATATTGCTCACCGTGGTAATGTACTGCCCCAAGTCTTATGTCTTATGTCCCATCAATATATCCCCCTATAAAATACAGGCTTCTATGACAAGTGAACACTGCTCTATCTTTGTAATACACGAAAATAACAACTAAGGAATATATTGTCTCAAATTGGACTTTTTCTTTTCTTACTTTCTAATTACATTTCCACACCAAACCAAAACATAACAAAACAAACAAATGAGCAAAACCAGCAGAGTTAATATCTTGATTGCTTTTTAGGGCCCACTAAAAAGGATTGTGACTCTGTCAGTCATTCCGGTTTCTTTCAATGAATAATTAAAGCTCCAAACGTGAAATAGAAATGATTTTAAGGAGCTTGAATTTTATTTGCTGCTCCTCACCCCCCTGTTTTTTTCCATTGTTTATTGGTTTGACAATTACAAGTTACTGCCCACCCAATAAATTTCTATGCGATACTGGACACCATGGCAGGGCACCATGTTTCTCAAGAGAGGACTAATCTAAAAACAATGATAATTGCTTTTCTTCAGAAGTCTAGCTGTTTTCAGTAATCTGGAAAAGTCTAGCTATGTCCTCATTTCCCAGTGCATCTACAGTTCTGTGCTGCAGCTGAGCCAAAAGAAGCACATCATGTTTAAGAGCACTAATAAGAATATGCCCAAGAAAACAGTCTTACCAGGGCACACATAGTTGTTAGAACAAGTGATAGCAAGGGAAGGATCTTGAAATCTTCTCATGTATGAAACACAGCAGGCAGAAGGTCTTATGGAAAGAGTCAAAAAATCTGCTAACAGTATCTATGACATGTAAAAATCCTGCCCCCGCTTCCATTTCCTCATCTCCCTCACTCACATGCAATATGTTGCAAGGGTGCAAGTGTGAAAAAGCACGCATACACAGTTACATGTAGGCAGCACAGAGACGCCTGTCACTTTTCCTGCTGTGTATATTTATTTCTGATGGCCAAACATCACTATTTGTCTGTTATCATGGAATTAATTGGGCAGGGCAGAAGGTTTTGCTCCTGGCACGTTACTGATTGCCCCAAAATCTTGCAGAGGTATCAGAAATTAGGATATCACTTCAGATAGATAACAGGGACCTAATTTTACTTGTAATTTGAACTTAGTTTACCACCTTGCTTATATTACACTGAAAGCTTTTCTTGTACATACCCTAATATAGCCATATTCTGGCAGTCACCATTCATTCAAACAAAACCTTGTAAAAATCTACATAAGGATATGAATCATTTCTGACTTGCTGACTTCTGTAATAAAGCAACAGATCTTGCACCGCATTGTTTGTTGGAAGGGGAGGGAGTAGGCTGGCGGGATTTTGTTTGGAGTATTCTGACAAGTGTACAATGTTTCACGTGTTCTATGGGCTTGACTTGTCTTGCATATTTGTGCAACACTGTGGGATCAGCAGAGACAAACATCCTTTGTCAGGTGTCTGTGATTTATCAGTCCTCATTCACGTTTGTTGTAATTCCTGCTACCTTCCGCCCCACGTTATGACTACGTTGCAGTACGCCCCACCACACAAAGCTTTGTGGTCCACTCCCAGAACGAATAAATACCGAGGAGAGGAAATATTTTTTTTCATGCAACATGAAACTCTTGCACTGCAGGAGCCACTGCAATACATAATCCTGCTAAACCCAATTTCTGTTGGGAACTGGATATGCGTGTGGCCAGAAACACTTGTCTGTGAATGAGAATGCCCCAAGGACCCCACAGCTGCTTTTGGGAAGGCCGTAAATACCGCAGATCTTCAGGGTTCAGAGCAGTCTCTGCCTCCACCAAACCAGGATCCCCACGCCAGCCTGTTGCTGGGATCCATGACCACTCCTTTACTGCACCCAGTGCTGGCCACCTTCAAAGGAGTGACACCAGTCTAGATCTGCCACGTGTTTGTTCTCACCCAACAAAATGCCTTTCATCCTATGTTCCGTATATTTTTCTGGCGTTTGCATCGGGAGTTCAAATTCTGACTCAGGCTGAGCTCTGCTGTAATGAAATACCCGTGGCCTGGCAGTGTTATGATGCCCAATCTTTTAATGCACCAGCTAGAAGAGAGGGAAGAACACAGACGTAGCAAATGCCACTGCACAGTATGCTCTCTCCAGTTACCTGGAGGCGTTGTGCTGTACAAAAGCATAATGTCATCAAGCACTTGGGTGATTCAGCTCCTCCCCATCCTCAGTACTACCTTGTAAGAGGTATAATTGAGCTCTTTTTTCTGCTCTTTTCAGATATTTTTTTTCTATGTGTTTTTGTAAAGTCAAACAAATAGGAAAATTAATGACAGCACATGAGTGCACCACAGAATAATGCTACTTAAGGACTGCTGTGCCCTTGGCTCCAATTAACCTTAGTGTTCGTTATAGGTTGCAGCCAGCTGCATCAATCACAGTTACTTCAGTTGGGGGAAAAAATATAAAAAATCCATCATTATTGCTGCCACACACAGATAGATACATTATTTTCCTAAAGTATCATAATCCTCCACTTACCAAAGAGGGCCTGTGATAGCTAGGAGAAGATGAAACTCGATTTTCCTTCACATCTGCTTGATCCTTTCGTATAATCAGCACCGCATGCACCGGGCAAGGTCACAAACTATGGCAATGTTCATCACAACATGCAATCTCCCCATTCTAGTGCCATTAACTGCTCAGCAACCTCTCCTTCTCCATCCCACTGTTTTTAATCTCCTAGAGCACTTCAGAGCAGGAATGGGAGAGCTCGCCTTGCAGACCCGTTTCCAAGATCGCTGTCACAGACCACACTTTGAGAAAGAGTCAGCAGTGAACCACTATCCCATTTGTTTCAGTGCAATAAGATAAAGAACATCACAGTGAGATTTAATTTCAGGTTTGCTGGCCAGCACCTGCATCTAGGAAGTAATTCTGACACCACCACTGTTATAGGACTGCAGTATCTCTTCTGCGTAACATCCTGAAAGTTTGTAGACATCTGTAGCTGATCTAGAGACAGTGGGACCAAAACCATGGTTCATTTTCTTCCTTTTATTTTTTTAAAGGGTAGAAAGTCGGTAGTGCCCTCTGTTATGAAGGCAATTATTTGTAGACTGATACAATCAACTTCACTCTGATTTTCTGAAGGCCTATTCGCTTAACCTGCATAGTCTGAGCTGAAGTTTTGTTCAAAGCCCATAGCTGCTTGAACCAGAAATTGAAACAGAGCATGTATCGCCTGAGGCGAGGGTGGGAGGTTCTGGTGAACCCTACCTTGCACTGTTTCACATGGCTCTAGTGTTGCTGCAGATGCTTCCTTTATAAACGCAGACCTTTCCCAAGCCACCTCCCCGCAGACCAGCTGGGAAGGGCGCACAGCCCTTGGCTTTGTTGACCAAAGGGCCCCTCTCCCTGACACTGGTCGGGCTCTCCTTCCCCACCCCGCTCACAAGGCAGCACCTTGGTACCGTGTTCCTTCAGCATCCCTGGGGAAAGGTTTGCCTCACACGAGGGTTAGGGCACCCGAATGTTAGCCGCTTGCCTTGAGGCTGCCCTCAGCTCAAACAAGGCACGGTAAAAGCAAGAAGTCTTACAGCGCAGACGAGGCAGGCCACAGGTGCACCAAAGCAAAAAGGTAACCGAGTCCCTGTCTTCCAAGCAGCAACATCAGCTCTAAATAGCTCACTCTGTATGCATCCAGCTGACGAGCTGACAGCTACTTCACAGCCCTCTGGCTGAGGATTTGGTTCTTATGCAAACCTATGACTTCAGATTGCATTCATGCAAGAGGATCCGGGATTTTTGTCGAACCAGATGCATCTTTTGGCAGGAGGTGTATATGCGTGTGTGTGTGCAGAGTGGGGGGCACATTCAAATTCAAATTCTCCCGTCCCTTCTCTCTCCCTGCGAGGGAAATTGTTAACTCAGGAAGACATTTATGTTACCAGACAATTGTTTGCTTTTCCCAGTTTCACCAAGGCTCGGTGCTTTGGGAAAGGCAAGGTGCAGGGGTCTCCAGCATCGATGATAAAGAGAGTCGCCTCACGCCTGATCTGCCGGCACGCCGTACGAGAAAATGTTCTTCTCCATTTGGCAAAGGGGAAGTGTCAGCACAAAGCTTCCTACACAGAGCCTTCCGTCACACTTACAGATGTGTTGCTGGAGGAAAACCGAGGCTGCCCCAAACTTGCTAAACAATCAGAGAAGTCTGTTCACCTTCTTCCCTACCCAAAATGCCTGTTTGGAAGGAGTAAGTTAAATAAAGTTGCTGGAAACATAAAACCATTTATTTCAATGAGTGAGAGATAAGATGCAAAAATCCATCCCTCACCTGTCTGTAATCCCTACTGTTTTACGTGTATTGAAAAAGTACTTCCATCAGCATGATGCCAGCCCATCATTTCTTAGATAATGATCAAAATTTTCTCTGTAATGCTCTGCTGCTTAGGCCTCAATTCAGCAAAGCATTCAAGTACATCTTCATCTTTAGGTCTGGTAAGCAGTCCTCAGTAAAAGTACACAGCTCGAAAGTAAAGTGCTCTGCTAAATTGGGTCCTTCACAGGAGTAAAGTGAAAGCTCACACGAGAGCAAAGCAGCATTGCTTTCCTTCCAGTTACACTTGTTTTATTCACTTGCTCTCGCTGTGTACAGCTGTGGATTGCTGGCAGTGTGTTTGGATGGAATTTGAGGGATTCACAGCTTCAAAGATGAGATGTGCCAGCCTTTAAAACAAGCTTGTATAAACACAGGAAACAAAAGCATCCATGTAAACAAAGGGAGGCAATGCATATATTCACACCTGAGCAAACACACGCTCTTCTGCATGCAGCCCCTATCAGCAGTGCTCCAGCAGGTTAGATAGCGCTCCCTGTTTCAGCAGGCGTAGCTCTCATTTCTGCCGTTGTTTTCTCTTTGCTTCGTGATCAGAGAAGCACCGGGGCCAAGCCTGCTGCTTTTGCAGCACACTGTAAAATGTATGAAGAGGTTTCAAAACAACTGACAGTGTCTCGTCTACAGTGAACTAGCATTAGGTATATGCTCTGGGGATGTAGCAGTCTATGCATCATTGGATCTCTACCTTACACTTTTCCTTGTCTTGCTGAGATTTTACGGGAATGTTGCTCTGTTTCAGAAAAGACAATAAGGTTTTAAAGCATATCCTCTAATTCAAAAGCCTTGTGTAATCATAGAGATCAAGGGATCGGGAAAAGAAGAAACCCTTACGTTGCAAGTACGGAGCATTTCTGAACTCCCTGCCACAGCAGAACCACCAGATATCCCAGTACTTCAGGGGGAGCAGGCTGCTTCCCCGTAGCCTTTACTGCCATGGCTCCTGCCCTGCCCTGCCACTACCTCTTCCAAGAAGCAGCACCATCCCCATGGGTGGCCTGAAATAAGCCAGATTTTACCCTTGCTCCATTATGGGTGGGCACACATATGGCCCCACAGAGGTGTTCACCTTCTGGGGGCTGTCCTGGGCCACTCGGTACCAGGTAAATAATGACCCTGGACACACATGCAGACCTCTCGTGTCTGAGCACACTCAGCCGGCTGGTGCACTAGGATGGCACGCCTCTGGATTATTCAGGCTCACTGTCAAACCCTCAGAGATGTACAGGGTTGCTTCTTCTACAGCCCCAAATCCCACTTGCTTCAATTCTATGAGAGGTAGAAATGTTCAGCACTAATCACAGTTGGCTCAGGCTTGACACAGTCTTCTGAGATTTACAGAGATACAATGTTAGTTCAAGAGACTTGCAAAAGCCCCTGAGGGAGCTCATCCTTGGGAGCGAGATGCCTTCCTGGGCTGCACAGAAGTCAGCCTGGTGCCTAATTCCCATTAAGTTAACTCACACAAGTATTTTTGTAAGTCCCTCTTGGCACTAATCCCTCTTGGCTCCCCTTCCCTCTTCTCCTTCCCCCTTCAATCTTTTAAATAAAGATAGCACTTAGCATAAAGAAGTGTTGCGAGGCTCCACTCAGTGCCTTTAAAGTGCTTTTCAACTCCTCTGGCAGAAGTGTCTAAGTGGGGAGTATGCAGTGAAACTGGAAAAAGTGGGGATTTTAATGGAGATGATGTGCAGGCTCCCTTCTATCAAACACATTCATCTCAAATTTCTCTGGTGTCAACGTCACACAGCTAAAAGAGGGTGCCGAATCCCCAGGGCTCTCCGTGCCTTTCGGCACCGTGATTAAATCCCTCAAGCTGATTCCCATTTCATCCATTTCTGCATGACTGAAGCAAGAGATGTGGTTGGAGGGATAAGAGAACAGGAGATACTTTAGCTAAGGCAACGTAGCTAAGTCTTAGGTATATTTTGTTATCTTCAAAGAAAAGACAGATAATATATAAATCAGCTGCATTACAAGCAAAAAAAAAAAACACACAGAAAGCAAGATGGGGAGGGTGGGAGCATACAAGTGACAAACCAGTGATTTGGTAATAAGGAGATGAAATGCAACAACTGATTTGTTTATCTGACCATTCTATTAACCTCCAGTGCGACATTTCATCTTTTATAATTGAGCTTTCCATTTTGCTATTAGGCCTTAATAGCTAAATTGGCATCTTGCGGACCAGGCCAGAAAATAGAAGCGAGCACAGGGGCGCGGACGCACGTCAGGCCCTTCATCTGTTCTGCACAGAAGCTGCAGCGGGCCCACTGCACGATGCAGCTGAGGTCTTCCTCCTCCGGGCTCTTCTGGCTGCACGCTGTGGGTGAAGGAGAGACCACTCCTCCACCTGCTGGCCACCATCTCAGAGCTCTTGGGATAGATCCCTCCTGAGAGCCCTCCTCAGCCCCGTCAGGTCAAGACTGTAGGGGTTTCCCCAAGATCTGCAAGCTGCACTGAGTTTATTTCAGCCAAAACGCATTAAGGAGTAGTACAGCTAACAGGCTCCTCTCCTGGCAGGGTGTGCAGATGAGTGTCTGGTGACAAAACAGCTCTTAAGCCAACACAGCTGCAGCAGAAAGAACATGTGGACGAGACCGTGCTCCCCCATCTGAGCCCACCGGTTGTGTCAGGTAGGGCTGCAATGCAGTTCGTGCTCTACCCACTTAGCCAGGAGCGGGGAAGACGGAAATAATCAGATGGGAGAAAGACCTCAAGCCAAAAGCTTCCTTTAGCTACTGGGCCAAAGAAAGGCTGGAAATGAGGCTTTGGTCTGGGGGACAGGGGAGTCAGATGGACAGCCTGGGTGCTAATCCGTGCTGTGAATATCATGGCGTGTTACACAGCCTCAGCGCAGCGCATTGAAAAGGAGCCAGCTCGGAGAGCCCCACCAGAGTGTGGGGGCTGGAGGTGGGGAACGGGCTAGAAAGCTGTTCCAATTTGGTAGATGCATTTTGATGTCCCAGCTGGGGCTCCTGAGGGGAAATAGGAAAAGGAGGGTCTAGCTCGTGAATGGTGCCAAGCATTAGCTGCCACATTGCCTGCCTGCATCAGATTTGCATAATTTTGCCCTTTCTCAGTAGCAGAAGTGCACGCACCTGGAGGGCTTTGATGGCAGAAACACGAGTGCCTGGGGAATTTTGGCACCTCTAAGGTCAGCTGGCAGCTGAGAAAAGGTTCAGAGGCTCTAAATATTGAGCTTCAGGGCCCGAATGCTCCTGTCCAGACTTCCTGAGCTGATGCTATTCACTACCTTATTTCAGTAGTTGGATAAACATCGCTTCCATAATTTGGAAGTTGCTTTTGCAGTTTTCAACCCTCTTTGTCCCTCAAATGTCACTAATCTGTTACAAGTTCCACATAATAACCACTCTTACTACATTCCTTTTGCCTTTTTTATTTTTTTAATCTTCCCGATGTACTGGTCTTTTTAAAAGAGAACAAATTAATATAGCTTGTTCCCCAAACTCTGCCAATTATATGAGTAGTGAGTACACTTACCAGCCACATTTGGGAGAAAAAAGCCTTCAAATTACCTATGTTGCCAGCTTGTGCCTGAGCAGATTACATGTTCGGCTGGATACATGCACATGGACAATTTGGTACAACAAAATAAGTCAGCCCATGGCCACTGTTGTATGTGCAACGTTGTATGTTTCATCAAGTAAGGGAGGAAGGAGAAATCACCGTGTGCTAATTGGGTATGGATCCCACCCCACTCTTCTGGAAACCCATGCAAAAATCCTCTGAACATATCAGAAAAAGTCAAAAAAAACAGTAAAGAATAGTGTCATTTGCTGATCCATAAGAGGCTTTTGCTAAACTACTGGCTAGTAGCAAACATGCAAGCTACAGAACTGCATTTGACGTGCACGTCTTTTTTTTTAAAAAAAAATAAACAGACATGTTTGATTATTTGTAATCCAGTATAATCCCGTGTGTAATGTTAAATATTTTAAGAGAATTTTTCTTCCATTTGTTCTCAGCTTGCTTGGCCTGGAGCCAAAATGCTGTTATTTTTAAAGGCAACACTTCGCTACGGGTTTTGGATTTCTTTCACATTGGTTCTTTTTAAAACAACTTAAAATTGATTGTGCATAGCAAATCCACAAATAGCAAAAAAACTATAGGAGAACATCTTGCTCGTGCAGGTAAACCGCTGGTCTCATGTCCCAGGGTTGTGCAGCAGGAGGGACCCTACAAAGTAATTGCTAGGAGAAGTAAAATAGACCTGTATGTGCAGAAGAACAATTAAGAACCTGCCTCCACACCTACGAAGCCAAGCGGCAACCAGCTCCTTTGCACCTCCACCAGAGAAGCAGCAGCAGGCAGATTTCTTAAAACACTGCAGAACTGAGGATGCCACAGGTGAAAGAACCCAGCTGGGGGGTTAGGTCTGGAGAGAGCCTGGGTTGTGTACGGACTGGAACCAGGGCTCACATGTTATTGGCAGTATTGAATACACTGTTCAATGGCATTTTGAAGACAAAAGATGGAGCAAATCAATCTCTAAGAAGCTGTTTTCCTCGGTGAAGGTAATACAGCAATTTTTCCCTGTTAGCTTCTCGTTCTCTGGCAGAGAGCATGTCTTTGCTCCTCCTGGGGATGCAGCTAGCAGACAGAGTTTGCTGCAACTATTCTGTTCCTCCTGGTCACAGCAGGCATTTTGCATCCCTCTCTCCTCTCCACTCCAGGCTACCACGGCCCCTTCCTTCTGCTCTTCTCAGTCTCAGCATGTTTCAGACCTTCAGTTTAAATGCCCGGAATTAACCATGCCATGCTTAGAAGTCAGGGACCTGGCCCCAACATGAACAAGTTGGGCTTTCAACGCAGGAGGTATTTTGTCTCAAACAATGAAAAAACATTGTAAGGACAGACTTGCTTCCATTGCATTCCAGCTTTGGGGTGGCTGGGACACAGCTTATATTTTCCAGTATTATTTGGCAAACATCAGGCTAGAAACATGCTTTCCTAAATGAAAACGAACGTTTGCACACAATAACCTATCTCCAGGAGCTGGGGCTTTAATTAAAATATCGATAATTGCAAGACTTATAATGAAATTGCCAGTCAGCTGTGCTGAATGTCTCAGTTTCCTCCCCTACCAATACGGGTTTCTAAAAGAGGTAACATCCCTTTCTTCCTAAAACTATAGCAATGTAAAAAAAATAAGCAGTACGAGCAGTCCAATTCTCTTGTAAGATATTTGTATAGGCCTATAACCTCTTTCACGGATTTCTTCTTAATTTGTATTCATTCACAACCAGCAGAGAGAATGAAAAGTGTGGCAGGGAGAAACTCATTCCAGGAGTTCTGCAGCACCCTGCAGCTTAGCAAAGGTAATTTGTGTAGTTACAGCTCTTCTTTTATTGAACACATCTGCAGCAGTCATTGGATTGGGATGTTTCCTTTATGCCTCCTTGAGAGCTAGTACATGTCCTGGGTGGAAGGTTGAATTTGAAAAATGTTCATATAGCCTGTGACCAGCTATGGGAATACAAAAGCCAGACTGCTTTGATCCTATCAGCCACAGAAGTGCTACAACACACACACACACACACAAAAGAGAAACAACAGAGAGGACTCGTGGGTAAACAGCTATTTATTTGTTATGATCTCACCCTAAAGATTTTCTCATTAAGACTTAATGTGGTTTGGTACAGAGGTAAGCTAGGGTGTGGGGTTGGAGATCAAGCCTATAAATAACCAGCAAATAGAAAAAAAAAAAAAAAAAAAAAAAAAAAAAAAAAGGTTTAAAAAATTGTTCAGAGCTTTTTTCCTTGTCTCAAGTAAAATTTATAGATTTTACCCTACTGCCACCACACAGTATTCTTCACTATGAGGATGAAAAGAAAGTAAGATACAATTGTTTTACAGTGCAACTAAAAGCAAATTTGGAAAAAAAAAAAAAAAAAAGTTAACAATGACTAAAACAAGCATAGCTGGAGGCAGAAGAGACCCACAGGCACAAGGCTGAAGTTACCCAGCCAAAAGTATAAGGAATAGGGTTATACACTCAAAGGGCTCCCCTCACAGTGACTGCAAGACATGCAATGGCAGTGCGTGCTCCCTTTTAAGCCCCAAGGGAAATTCTGTTTGACCAAGCCACAGCTGTCTGCTGCTCCCTTCCTACCCCTCCCGGGCTGTGAAGTGTTCAGCAGTCAGACAGTGACCCATTCTACTTCTGATTTTCTTCCTGCAGTTTCACGTTTCAACATCCTTCCTGCCACAACCAGAACTGCGAGCATTACTTTCACATGTATCCAAGGAAAGAAAGAGAGATGTTAGGAGTGTGGATGCAAACCTCCAGAAGTTTTTGACAAAGCTTCACACAATAGACCAACTGACAATTAATGTTCCCTTCTCCCCCAGCCTTACATCCCCCCATGTCAGAGAAAAGCGCATTCATCAGTTATCTGTCTCTCTCCCATCCCACTCACTAAACAGCTGTAATAATAAAAAAAATCACTTCTAAATTACTTCAGAAAGGGAAATCTCTCCATTTTGTAACGACTTTGCTAATTTTAACAGGGATGGGGATTCTTTTTCCCCCTCATGTTTCAAGCTAGCCTATACTTTCTAGGACATCATATTTTGTTCTCAATTTACTGCAAGTACTCATCCAGATTACTACAGGGTCCTCCAGCAAATGCAGATACAAATTGACATTAAGAAGAGACACATTTCCTGCAGGAGTCACCCTCTGTGAACCTCGCCTGCCCATAAGTATGCATAAAAGTGCACCTCCTTGAAAAAGATTGAATTCTTGTCCTGGAGGAATGGAGGAGGGAAGTTGTGCTATTAATAAATCCAAATGTTAGGCTTAACTCAATATGCAGAGTTGAGGCAGGGGTGATATATTTTAGTCCCCTATTTGAGAAAGAATGGCGAGGGAAGGCCAGACATTACCATTTTTCCTTGGAGACAGCTCATTTTCCTTTATATGCTTATTCAGGACGCGTGGCTCAGGTGCTTTATCTGGGAGGCCTGGCAGGGCCCCATCCTGTCCCCTTCCCCACACGCCAGCTCTATGGGTGTGCGACACCACTGAAATGCCACGCTCTGTGCTCCATTTCTGTCTTCAGCTTTCAGCAGCAGTGAGGTATGTGCAGTCTGGAGGCTGTTTTGATTTTTTTTTTTCCTCTCATGACTGAGAAAACCAACTCGTGCATCACATTGCACACCGCAATTGGGCACAAGCAGGGAGCCATCCATCACTCTCCCAGGTTCCCCGTGTTTGCTCAAGGGTCTGTTTAAGGCAGTGTTAAGGGAGCTTTAAAAGCCCCAGACACAGCCAGGAAGGACGTTCTCGCCCCCCGTTTTCATCATTTGCATGGGAACTGAACCTCAGCGACTCCGCTCACGTATGTGTCAGCACAGGGAGCAGCACGGCCAGGATGGCTCAGACTGCAGCACCTGGATGCAGTGCTACCGACATTTTGGGAGGTGGAGACTGAGCAGCAGAGCACAGGCAGCTGCAGGGACTACAGAGCTCCCTCAGGACTGTGCCGGCTCTGTGATGGGCCACGACAGGCCTCCAAAATGCCAGAAAATAAGGCTGCTTAAAGTCAGCCTCATCCATACTTCCCTCAGGCCTCTAAATTACAGATCGCACCTCAGAGAGGCGGCACCGACTTTCAGTCAGCCCCAACTAATAACTTGACGCTGTCGGTTCTGTCACAGAGCTCATGCCAGTGGCATGAAACTGCTGAGAACAGGGGGGCTGCTTCAAGAGGAAAAAAAATAAAAATAAATCGGTGCTGTGAACACTGATGGCAGCCTTCGTGACTGCATGCTGCCCAGCCTTGGGTGCAGCTCCCCACAGACAGCACGGGGAGGGACACCCACTGCATATGCTCGGTGGGCTGGAGCCTCATAAAATACCTGACCCCTGGGCTGTTGGCATGTCTGAGAGCCACTGACACGGGCTTAATGCAGGCTTGAAGAAAAGGAGCACCTGTGCCCTGAGCCTTCCTCGCCTGGCTGTGTCCCAGGCTCGCAGCTGGATAACCAGCTGTATCCCCACTCTGAAGCGCTGCCAAGCGAGGAACCTCTCTGCTGCCACTCCTTTCTCTGTGCCGCTACTTCTCATTAGTTTCCCTTTTTCCACACTTCTGCTGCACAGAAGTTGCCCATCTGACAAGGAGTGCTACAGTCAAAATCTCATTACGGGCACAAGGGAACACACCTCGTATTTGGAGCCAACAATTAGCATTCATTGTTAGCCTAATTAACGTTTCAGCAGTAAAATCAAAATGAAACAAACAGCTATTCGTCATCCAGTTACACTGATACTAACACTTTCTGTCCACGTTACTTGTTTTATGCTAATTCCCATTAATAATGCGATTTGGTTTGTTAGTCAGCGACTCCCTGGTACCTCCCCGTTTCCATCCCGTTATGCTCACTTTTCTTCTGGGCAGTCACCGCGAGTTGTGACGTCCTAGGTTCCCTGCTAGGATAGGAGGATGCCCTTGGGGGCCAGGGTTTCTTTGTCCTCGGTCTGAGGTCTGCTTGGGGTTTTCGGAGAGTCTGTTGCTAACACTTTTTTAATAGGTCCACGAGTTCAGTTACAGTAATTTCTTTAGGTTAAAACCATGCAATTTCAGAGTTAAGGTAACGCAAGAATTAAATTAGACATTAGCCACCTGTTGGGCAATTGCTGGTTCAGCTAAAACAAGCTTTAGACCAGACAAGGCCTGAAGTAGCCTGTGTGAAGTTAGAAAAAAATCTGCAGTTTGTGGCTCACAAGGGCAGCATCACGTTTCCTAAGGCACAGGGCTGCAGGAGCTGTGTTCACACTGGCACTGCTGGTGTATACGCACTCTCCTCCAAACAAGCATACGTGCCAATTACCTGTGCCATAAACACTTCTGTCAGTAGAACTCTGCTTACCCCATCTTTTTTCCAGTTACAGTCAAATTAACTGCCATCAAAGTGTTAGATTTTATTCCCCAAAACAGCTGAGGTTTTCTTTCAAGCTGAAGTTGCTCAGCTCTGTTCACATCTGACAAAGCCATGCTTTGATTTCAAGCAATAGCAGCTGATGGTTTTAAGCCTCCATCCTATCCTGGACACTAACATGCCAGAAACACGTTAACCATTCAGCACTGAAATCAAAGTTCAATTCCTGCTGTTAACAGTGGCATTACTATAACCTTTAGTAGCATAAATAGTATACAGCACACAGATACAGGCATAAATATGTATTTATATATACACACATACGTGAGCTCAACTCTTTGGATATGGTATTAAATGACAATATAGCACACTCTCATAGATTCATTAAGGTTGGAAATGACCTCCAAGATCATCTGGTCCAACAACCCCCCTACCACCAATGTCACCAACTAAACCATGTCCCCAAGACCATGTCCAACCTTTCTTTGAACACCCCCAGGGACGGTGACTCCACCTCCCAGGGCAACCTGTTTCAATTCCTGACTGCTCCTTCTGAGAAGGAATGTCTCCTGTTTTTTGACAATCATCAGGCATTTATAAACAGAAAGGAAAATCTAAAATCATAAATCTCAGATTGCCCATTTAATGAAATACCATATTTTTTCATAGACAGCCTGAACCTTGGATAATCCCTGCTGTTTTGTAAATGTCCATGCTTGAAAATAAGTTCTCTTACAACCTGCAGCGCAAAATAACCTGCAGTAAATCAGATGAAAGGGGTACTGGTTAGAGATTAGAGGGAGGAAGCAGAAGCAGATAACTTCAGGGTAATCTTCCCCCGTATTATCTGCATGTACATAACCCTGTATTGTTGCTAAGTTGCAAGGGCTCTCTCTCTACTATTTAGCAGAAAGAACCTAATTTCTAGTTTAGAAGAGATAGACTATGGATTGCTTATATAACTGAAAAGACAACATTTCGTTACAAGATAATCAATTCTACAGATAATAAGTAGATGGTGTTAATAAACTGCTGGTGTAATTCTCATTTTGTTTTGAAGCTATGTTCATCCAGGAGGTGAAAAATATAAAACAGTAAACGTCTTATGTAAGAAAAGATCTTTAAAAACAGAAATCTGTTAAAACCTGAGTAGAAATACATGAAATCTTACAGAGAAATGAGAAAGATACGCATGTGTATGTTTGAGTTTATCCACCTTCAAATGACAATGATTCCCCAGATTTTTTGGTGGCCATATTATCTTCTGGTTTTGAATTAGTGCTAAAACATAATATGATAAGAGGCTTAAATTCCATTGACCTGATTGCAGTAAGTTAGGTTTCTAAATGCCTTTGAAGGTCTCGTCTTTACATTTATTCTGTTTCCATCTCCAGAAGTGGTAGCTTTGTAGCTATCCCAAAATGACTCTGAGGATAAATACAATAAAGATTATTAAGTGATCAAACTCCTTGGTAATTGAGACTATGCGGATACCTCAGACAGGTGAATAAACACTCATGTTTGCCTTCAGGGCAATTTGACGATTTTCAGCTTTAATCAGTTTGCCCATAATTAGAGGTGAGAAGGAAACAGGAAAGCAGAAAGTGGGAAGACTTTGGGATGAGAGCTAAGTGACCTTGACAGGAAGGAGGCTTTTATCTCTCCAGAAGGAAGCTGCCTCAGTTGGCGACAGTCACAATGCATGCAATTTTTAAGATCTTGGTGTGGGACATATCGTGGGTGCAAATAAGCGCAATTTTTAGGAATGTCTGAGATTTAATTAAATGCATATTTTGTTGCAAAAGCATGGATTTCCCTAGGTACAGTCAGTAAACGTTTGATCACTTCATTTAATATTTAAGCTGTGGCATCTTCTGCTGTAGTCGTTGAAGTCAGGCTAACAGAAATTTTAGCAATAAAAACTAGAATAGCAGCTATTGAAAAAAGCAATGGTAGAACTAGAAATGTTTAAAAAAAAAAAAAAAAAGGCAATAAATCAGCTCCAGTGGCTCAAAATTCATGAAATTCTCATCATTTTCAACAAGACCAATGCTGGTCATTTCTGAACACTGCTATCTTTAAAAGTATCAGCGAAGTTAAGTATTTTCTCAAGCCAAAACTGAGGACATACAGTCCATGCAGTCATGGAAGGACAACAGACTCACCCCTCTCTGATACAGAACAGTGTCAGAGACTGCACTGACACCTCAGTTGGTCAACTTCCATTTATAGCTAGACTTACTTTTCCTGAACATTTACTGCTTTGGGGAATACCTTTTAGATGAAAAGGAATTTCAGAAATAAGAGGGCAGTCTCTCTTGTCCTGATTAGTATCTCATTGTTTTTTAAACAGAGACATCTGTTTACAGGCATGAAAGCACAGATTATGCAGAAACAGATTCATTTAATTCTGCTCCTCCCAAACTGCTTATCCATTTCTCTCTTTGATCTTGGCTATCAATCTACAGAATTAATTCAGAATCAAAACTCCACTGAGTAACAAGGGCCAATTTTGCAGCCTTCAGTGGCTTGCACAGAACAACGTTCCTCTGAATCCTGGACCAAGTACAACCGCTTGCATCACCCGTTTTGCATATTTAGGATTAGCTCCTTTGGTTGCTTAAAACATAAGAGCAGAGCTATCTTAGATGTTTCTAACCCCTAGTTTGCTGCATATATGATCGCATAATTATTTAGCGTTAACAGCATAATTAAGAGTTGCAGTATGACTCCCTACTCCATTCCCTTGAAAATAGTAGCAAAGAGTCTAGCTGGAACAAATCTAAAAACAAAACACCATATTCAAGTCTCCATTACACAAGGGGAAGTTTTCAGTAATTCCATTACAAACCCTACTTCCAAAATATATATATATATAAATTCGCCTTCTGTTACAAAGAGATTCCACTTACAATTGCAAAGAACTTAACATTGTGAACACCCATTGTTTTAAGGCAGATCAAGAAATCCTTCCCAGACTTCTTCACTCCTAAGAAGCAACATGCTTACAGGGATCTGATCCTAAACCACTGAGAGGAGCTTTCTCTTGGGGTTCAACGCCCAGAGGAGCATGCCTTAATAACAGAAGCATGGGCCTAGTCACCTGCACAACATTTGATGTTAACGGGGTATGCACACTGAGCTGTGTGCACTGAGAGAGAAAATAAATAAATAAATTTGTGATTCAAATTTCTTCAATATTCCTAATTAAACAACTCATTAAGGTTTTTCAAAGAACTAGTGACATAAGTGGCATTATGAAATACTTCAGAAGCTATTCAGTCACAAGTAATGTTATTCTTTCATACATTTCCATATTCTAAGAAACATGAAATTACTAGCAAAAACATATTAAAAGGCCCCTTTCAAAGAAGAAAGCCACCTCTCACATTAGCGATTTGAAAAGCAAGTATGCATGTTTCCTATTCAAGGAACTTCAAGAGTTTCAGAAACATCACTCAGTGTTCACAAAACCTCAGTTAAGTAATGAGTCACCATGGCTGGATCGCAGTGAAGTGGTGAAGTTTCTTGCCTCCCCTGAAGTCACGGGCTGATTTCGCATACGGGTTAGCGATACAGCACAGGTGGTTCCAGCTTGTAGCGGTACTACGAATAAAGATCACCTTGTTTGGACAACAATATCCTAGGGGGCAGAGCGCTAGAACATCCCTGCCATAATGGCACGGTATTATTCACCCTGGATGAACAGCAAGTGTGCTTCATTCCCATTGAACAGTGATTATCCAGCCCTAGTCACTCTGAAGTCACTAAGACAGGGCTCAGTCCCCCTAAATGCTGCAGCTTCTTTTGCCAGCTGTGAGGAGAGCCCAGGACTTACCACAGGTGTTTCCACTCCTGGCCATCTAGTCTTGCTTGAGAAGATCTCCGAGCTCCTTAATAGGATCCCAGGCAGGATCAAGAGCTGTGAGAAGGGAGGCTGGCAGACCTACGTTAGCTCTCCTGCCTTCTGCTACAGCTTCTTAAGCTGTGCAGTTAATAGGGGTACCGCTAAGAGGCTTTTAAAGAAGCCATAGCCTTTTAGTGCAGCCTGTTACTGTCATGATCAAAGAAATAAGAGACTCTTTCATCAAAAAAAGAGACATGACCTACTAATCTACAGTTCTTTTAATAGCACATTTGTAATGAAATGAGTCTTAATGGGCATTCCTCTATTTTCCTGTTAATTGCTCCTGTTGGAGTGTATTTGCATAAATGGAGTTCAGTTGCCCGCAATATGCTGAGCCTTACAGGGACTGCTGATTGGTAGCAGCCCACATCCATTTCTCCGCAGTAAATGGCTGTGGAAGTCCACAAGAAATAAGGAAGCCCTTAATGATCACATACAAAGCTAAAGTTAAGCTATTTCTACCCTTCCCAGGCCCAGTACATTATGCCCCACCTACCAATTGTTTTCTCCTAAGTTCAGAGTGGGAATTACCATATGTTACTGTCAAAAAAGCACAGAAAACTAGAGAGCATCAAACCTCTAGCAGAGAACAAGAAGCAAGCAGCAGCTGGTGACTGGAAAACTACTTAAGAAAGATAACTGCTTTGCTCTGCCGTAGATGAAATGGGGCGTGCTGGTAACGGGGGTGGCGAGGAAAGTCCCTGCAAGGGAGAACTGCAGAAGGCAAGCAGAAGAGATTAGGGTCACTAAAAAAATAAAATGCAGCAGTCAAATGTGGGACTGGGGCTTTCCTAGAAACGTGAGTTTACAGATGACTGTAAATAAAAAAATATAAAGAAATAATAATCACTCATTGCATATGAGAAGTGTATAAACTCTACCATGCCTAAATTGGAATCAGGGGAACTCTGCTTAGCTGTTTGCCTCAATTAGACCACTTGCTCTAATAATTCTGGTATCTCTGTCTGTGGGTTTCCTCTGCAGGAAACAAATTAGGACTTCAACAATTAGTATCACACTTGACAGCAATATATACTGCCCAAAGCACAACCAAAATACTCTGTCAAAGAATCTTCTTCTGTGTCTGTTATTGAACTGCCTAATTACTACTGTCAAAAATAGTCAGCCTTTGATAGGAAGATACGCTAGTGCCTGCTGAAAAAGAAGCTCCCCCCTGCTTGCTTTTATTCCTGGCTACGCATGTGGCAATGTAGCCTCTGCCTTCACTGTCACACTGCAATGCTTTAAGAAGAACTGCAATGCCGCTGAAACAGCTGCAAGCCCAGCTTTTTCTCTTTTCTCAAGCCAGGTTTTGGAGAGTATCTGCGACATCCTGGCTTACAGTAATTGCTGATCAGCACAGAAAGGATCTGTTGCCTGTGGCTCTGTCTCATTTACAGGAGCTTGTGGATGACATCAGGGGCCTCAGTGGCAGGTGGATGGAAAAAGCCAAACCCGACATCTCATCTGTGTTAAGGAAAACATAATTTTCAGGGAGAAGCTGACCAAGCTTTCTCTAATGTGTCTAATAATTTGGAATAGTTCCCTTAGTAGAGATTTTTGGGTGGTAGCATCTCATACTATTCTAAGAATGGAGTCTTGTTTAAAATAGCTGTCTACATTTTCTTTAAGAAGAAAGTCTAAAAAGTCACTGATCCCTTCTAAGAGCCCATCTATGAGACTTCCAAGTACCTGAGTCTGTAAAGAAACAGAAGAAGATGTATTCACACTATGTAGCTTTTTCAGTGAAGAGACAAAATGCTTTAACTTAGGCACTTCAAGTCACCTGAGACACTTCCTCTCTGGGTAGGAAGGCTAGGTTCCTTTTCAGGAACCAGGTTTTGGTGCATAAGGTGGAGTGACTTTTTCTTTTATGGCACTCCTTGCTTTAAAGCACCTGAAAATAAAAGAAAAAAAAATATTTTGTAGGTTTAATAATAGCTTATTGCATGTATGAAAACCACAGTGAGGGGGTGGCAAAACTGCAGATTTCCAGCAAGTACTGGGATACGGTTTTCCTACAGCATTTTTGTGCCTTCAGGGATATTTTTGGTACTGCTGAAAGCACTTTGGCTATCACTTCAGGCACATCTACTACTCTGCCATCAAGGTATTGATTAGGAATAAATGACCCATGTGCCAGATATGCCCAGCAGTAGAAGTGCTACCAAGTTGTTTTCCTACTAAATGTAGTTGTTTTCTTAGCTGTTTTCATCTTCCCTCCATCAAGGACCAGCTTAATATTATTTACGGTATTCTGTTGTATCTCCTGCTACTCACATACCTGTCCCCAGTTTTAGGATATAACGCAGGTTCAGCTGAATGCTTTTCTCTCCAGGGGGACAATGAAATGCCACGGATGCCTGTCCCCACATCACCTGCACAAAGCAGATGCAGCTGGAAGCCTTTGGCAAGATCAGTTCCTGCTTCCTGCTAAAGTAGCTCACAGAAAGGACAGGATCAACCCTTCCCATGTAGCTGCTGGCTGCAGAGGTGAACAGCCTGTGACATCTGTGTAAGGTTGCTGGAGTTGCTGCTCTTGCCTGCACACCCAGGCAACATCAGATGCTTTCCCAGGTGCTCCTGCTGCAATGTCACCTGCCCGCACACCCCGTAGCATGCGCCAGCATGCAGCTGGTAAGTGCAACAAAGGTGCACGTGGTGATTAAAGCACAGGGACTATGTCTTGAGTGGCACACCATCAGGAAGGAAGAAGAATGTGATTAAAGTGCTGCTGTATGAATTAGGAAAGCCGAGTCCAGGTTCCAGCCCTGCCACAGGCAGAACCTTAAAATGGTTTGGGTAGGAACAGACCCTTAAGGATCACCTGGTTCCAGCCCCCTGCCATGGGCAGGGACACCTCCCACCAGACCAGGTTGCCCAAAGCCCCATCCAGCCTGGCCTTGAGCACCTCCAGGGATGGGGCAGCCACAGCTTCTCTGGGCAACCTGCTCCAGTGCCTCACCACCCTTATTGTAATATACATTTATATATTCTTCCTTTTATCTAAAATGTCTGCGTTATATCTAAATCTTCCCCCTATCAGTTTAAAACCATTGCTCCTTGTCCTTCCATACACACTCCGATAAAAAATCTTTCTCCATCTTCTGTGTAAGTTTACATATTGAAAGGCCACAGTAAGGTCACCCCTGAGGCTTTCTCTTCTCCAGACTAAAGCCCCGGCTCTCTCGGCCTTTAGGAGAGGTGCTCCAGCCCTCTGATCATTTTTCTGTCGCTCCTCTGGACTTGCTCCAACAGGTCCACATCTTTCTTGTGTTAGGGGCCCCAGAGCTGAGCGCGGGGCTCACAGGAGCAGAGCAGAGGGAGAATCCCCTCCCTCGCCCTGCTGGCCACGCTGCTTTTGGTGCAGCCCAGGGTACAATTGACTTTCTGGGCTGTAAGCACACATTACCAGCTCTTACCTGATTCTTCATCCACCAGCAGCCCTAAGTCTTTCTCTGCAGGGCTGCTCTCAGTCAACTGATCCCTAGTCTGTGCTGATATTGGCAATTACCCTGACCCAGCTGAAGGACTTTGATATTCTTGAATGACCATGGATTAGTCACTTAATGCAGCCATACAATGGAAACAAGATTTCCTCTTCTGTGACATGCCTCTGTCTTGCGTGTGGGGACTGGTTATGCACAGCGGATATAAGATAAGATTTCAGTGTTTCTAAATACAGAGACTTAGTGTCAGCATCTCTGAAACAAGATGGTACCGAGGCTCTTTTCAAACGGCAGGTGGAAAAATCAAACTATCCGAGAGCAGACAAACCACATCATCAGACCCCTCACCAGCTACTGAATAATCTTATAGAAGTCATGCAGTCATCTATTGCCATTGCCTCTGAGGCACAAAAGGGAGAGAGATACCTCTCACTTTGCCTATTTTGTCAGTGCGTGCTTTTGTGGAGGCTGGTGTTTGTGTGCATTCAGGTTCACTGGGGTTAAAGCAGTTGTATTGTTCAAAAGGGCCATGCTAATAGATCCCAATGCAGGGTGGAGGTAGTAGTTATCTTAACATTTCTGCTGCATTCAGTTATTTTTATAGTTCTGGACCGTTTCTCCTGCTGAGAGAACTGAAAAAAAATGGTTTTCAAAGACACTATAATCAACCACTGCTGGCTGCAATTACATTGTGTACTTGATGTCTTCAGAAAGATCCTATGGTTAAAACTACAAATCTTTTGGTTTGAATTCTCCTGGCTCTGTTCTGTTTGGTATTGCAGAGGTGTGTTTACAGAAATGATCACTAGGGCATATGCTTTATATAACAAAGATATCAAAAAAAAAAAAAAAAAAAAGTGAGCATCAGAAGATTAAAATTTCATCAGCTTTTACTCTGAAAAAATGACTTTTTTTTTTCCTGTTTATGACCGATATTTACAAAGGAATACCCCATGGAGAATGAAGGAAAAAGGGCATTTGGCTTTCAGAGCAGTAAAAGCTAATTCACACTCGAGAAAATTATTAGATGGAGACTTTCAAATCTGACTGGTCATAAGAGAGACATAATTGTAAAGTAAGCTCAAACTCAACTGCTTTTTAAGTCCAAGTCAATTATGGACAAGTCTGCAATGTTACAGCTTCTGCGTACATGAAACTTAGCTATTACTGGAAATATCCAGCAAGAAATTCTTTCCGATATATGAAAACGTATCCATACGATGTATTTTAATATATGAATATGACACTGAAAATAAATGAATATGATAACTTTGGAAGCCTCTATTTTTCAAGGTTAGCTGAAATACTTTATTTTCTTTGTGTAGCTATTGCTACTTTAACCTTTCTCCCCATGATGAGAAAGTAATTTTTTTGCAGATTTTCCTTACAGCCTTAATCCTTTTCTTGCAGTCTTGCCTGCGGGGTAGCAGAACTTGGTGTTTCTGAGGACAGCCCCAAGGACAGTTTGAAGTCCTGCCTCCTCTGGGTTACTCAAATTCTCTTAGGAACTGGCATATTGCTTCTTCAGCATGGCTTTGCAGCAAGGTAAAATCCAAGCAAATAACCATCAGATCCTCACCTAGCACGCCTAGTTCCAAGCCGGGGACTACCACATCCTACACACCAAATCTAGGACTCGGTATCCAGCCATTCTCCTTCCCCCACTTAATGCTTTACCCACCCTTCATTCCTCAGGCTTTCACAACAAAGCGTTGGTTCCTTCCTCTCTCTCAGGAAGGCCTGACAGGTTAAACACTTGCACCTGATGTCAGGAGGAGGTCGTTCCCTGCAGGAGATGGTGATTACGGAGAGCACCTCTGCCTGCCCGGTCCCAGCACAGGACTGGCAGCTGAGCCTCTTGCACAGGGAAGCTGCAAAGCTGCAACCTGTGGTCAGGCAGTCACAGCTGGCAGCTTGCCCTGTAGGGCAGAAGCGTCGGGAATTCATTCAGGGTCAGTCTGCCTGGTAAACTCACTTGGTGTTGGCTGGGTAAGCATCTAGAAGTTATTATATCAAAATACCTGTGCTGCTTTCCCCCATCCTTCATCTTCTATAAAATTAAATATAAATTAAAGCTTCCAGGGCAGAACCCTCCTTCTCTTCTGAAGGTAGTGATAGACGCTTCAAATGATACAGCTGTTGGTGAAGCCAGGGACTACTTTGCACCTTTTCACCACTCCCCATAGAACAGGCTTGATTTTGAGGCAGCAGAGGCACATGCGGAGGTGCATTCACAGTGTAATACTGCTAGAATTAAACAGCAGGGTCTGTTCTCTGCCTTTGTGCATTTCTTTCCCAAGAACCTAAGCAATCTTGATGAGCATAGATGCAGCTCATTTCGTCAAAAAATAAATTAAAAAAAAAAAATTTAAACTGTTCCTTTTAGTTGAATATTCACGGGGTATATCTGTATCATTCCCCATACTCTGTTTCCTCAATTATTATGACACATCAGCTATTAACGCTCACCTCTTTATTCACTCTTTATGTGAGAATAACAGTAAATTACCAATTCTTGAATACAATCAATGTTAAATCAAATGCAGTAGTGGACCTTAATCCTAATGTGTGAAGCTTTGTACCCAATTCTCAAACAATGAAACTATATTTAGATGACTAAGGAATAAAGAATCTATTATAATGGTACTTCTTCTTGAACAAAGGTTATGTCAGAAATTTTAGAGACACTGATGATTGTTGACATACTTCGAGGCTATTTAAAATCTAATCATCAGTGGCCCATAATGTTCCACAGTGATAAATATACAGAAACAGAACTGAATTCATGGGATCTGAAAAGAAATAATTCTCAAGTCCAGGTTCTAGGACAATTTACAAGCCATATTCCTTTGGGAGTCTGCTGAGGAGGGAATACAGTGGGGCTGAAGAGAAAGCAATAAAAAAGCCAATGTTTTCCCTCTCCTTACTGGTGCGTCTGATGGGAAGGCTCCTTGCTAGTCTGGTTCATTTAACCACCACCTAGAAAGAGCAGCACAACCCACAGCGCTGGGAGTGGAGGTGGGACCTCTCTGGGGTTCCTCCTCCATGAACCTGCACCTGGTGGCTGTCACTGTGCTGGAAAGCTATCTCTAGGACTGTGCTCCCTCATACGTTGGAGGAACCCTGATGGACACATTTCCTCCGATTTCTACTTGCAATAATGAAGTACTTCGCAGGAAGGGTGTAAATTCACACTGCGTTCTCACATCGGTGGCATGAAGACATCTACATTAATGAGATACTGGGGGAAAGGGTGAATAGAAAGGTTGACTGTGAAAATCATCACCTAAGGGAAATAATTTTGAAGTAAGTTGATATTTATAATGATTAAGCAATTGTCTGAGGTTTTGATCCTTCAAAGAGGCATGAACATAAACTTTAAATCTGCGACTTGTCACACCGAAGACAGTTCTTTGACTGCAAGTGACATTGCTTTTATGTTAACAATCATCATACCTAAACTTAGACTGGGATTTTTTTTTTTTTTAAGCTTGGGTATGCAGATTCCTCCTTCTCCCATAAAAAGCCCAGATTTGATATATATTTGAGCTGACAGAGCTCAGCCAGTTGTCTGAGATTGTTGTACAGTAAAATCATTTTTCACTCTTGACATTTCAGTTGATTAACACAGTGCGTTCCCCAACCAGCTGACCAGCTGATGGTTAAGGAAAGTGAGATGTCTGAAGTGCTCTTTCTGTCTTTCTGCCTGTCTTTGTATGATGTGAAGAAAACAAAGAAATTTTAGCTCCCATCCCTTGGTGTGCACCAAAGGAAATGTCCTGTCAATTATATCTGCACACCTTCAATTAGAGAAAAAAAAATGTCCCTGGTCAATGATTTGTTTTCAAACTAAAGACAGGAGTAAGCACGGAGACTGCAGGCGAGGAACCATTATGTTGCAGAGACCTCTCTGGAGCATGAGGCATTGGGACTGAAGCACAAAATGTCATTTAAAAGACACAGGAGCTGGCTCTTTACTAAAGGCTCAGCTCGGAGTATATTGCTCCTGTCCTTTTTATTCACCTCACTGAATTTATCAGTATGACCCATAAAATAGTTATCAGCACCTATAGGGCAAAGACACCCTGGACTTCAGTGGGTACTTACCCTGACTGCACGCTTAAGCCGAGGTCTATAAAAGTGTCTCTGCTCTCTTGCCACTCACACAGGGGTTGTCAGGGCTTAGCTGCTCAGCCACTACGCAGAGACCACCCAGTCAAGAGGAACATTATGGGATCATGCCCTTATTTCAGCTTTTTGGACACATCTCTGCAGAGGAGAATAAAACACTGTATTTGACAGCTATGATATCATTCTTGTGAGCTATATTTCAGCATGAGCCACTATAAAACCTCTCCCATGACATCAGAGCTGTGAAATATAGCTGACTTCAAGTGCAGAAAATTCCTCCATAGGAATAATTGTTTCCCAGCAATTGGCATTTGAAGGAATGAGCCTTTAAAAGGATGGCACAAATCCTACGCAGGTGACTCTGCTCTAGGCAACACCGCTCAGAAAACATTACATACGGGAGGGGAGCAGGGGCATAGAGCCCCACTGAGGGATTTGGCCATAGAGGCAGTGAGACGAGCTCTGGGGATCCTGTCAAGTGATGATTTTCATTCCCTCATGCCTCAGCAATCCACGTAGACTTCACTAATCACGAAATAATAGGTTTGCTCGTACGCTGTGCACCCTACCTCAGACCCTGCCTCCCCAGAGAAGCAAGCCACGTGTGTGCAGCCAGAACTGGCTTCTCCTTGTCCTTTCCCACCCACGCTCCACGCGAGCCTCATGCCAGGCTTGCTGCTAGAGGGCCCTCTGTGTGTGAACACGTTTATACGGGGGTTGTGCCTACAGAGCCATGGGTCAGCATCTGCTTCACAGCACTCAGAGCCCCCAGACCTGCAGGGCAGTGCTGTTCCTGCCTACATAAGACTCACCTGTGCTAGTGAGAGCTCGCTAGGTGCCTTCCCTTCTCTCCACTTTGGATTTAATTGTGCCTTTTCCACTCCTCCTCTTAGTATTAAATAGAAAAAGACTCCTTCCCAACCAGAAGTTATTTTCTTACCCTATTTTACTTTGTGAAGCGGTAAAAAGATATTGTTTGAACAGCCCTGTTCCATTACGTACTATCCATCTAAAAGCTAAGTGGTATTTCTTTATAGAAAATGATTTACTAAGAGGAACCGTAAGAGACTTGAGGTTATTTTATACAATTTATTACTAAGAACAGTGACAACCAGAAGAGTGGCTAACCCGAGGCATTGTAAATGCTTTAACTCCATCAGTGTAGCTCAGAGGCTAAACTCTGCCTGATTTACACCTTTAAAAAACAACAACAACAACAACAACAAACATAAAATATAGCTTAAAAATGATCTTTGATGTAGAATATGATCCAAATAGGGACACATTAAATACTTATAAAATAAAACAAATCTCTTGTTGAAGTCAGATTGCTGTTCAACAATTGTATTTACAAACATTGCGAGCTGCTGTGTTGAATTTTGAGCTGGTTCAGAATGATCTATATTTTTTGATCAGGATATTGAAAAAACTTTTCCAAAGAGCATCTGTGCAAAACAAAATGAAAATCAAGCAAATGAACCTCCTTCAAGAGTATGGATCTGTTTGGACTAAAAAATTGAACAAAGTGTTTATGAAAAGTGCTCTTATATGTTGTAGAATGTTTCCGTCAACTAATTCTGATTTCTTCAGATTATAAAATGTTCCAGAGCTGATCATTAGGCATTTGGTTATCTGATATCATTTCTTCTTTGTGAATAAAAGCTTTCAATTGCTTTAAAACAGAACTGTCAACACCGAGCTGTAGCACTGTATGTATGGCTTTTTTCAGGACGAAAATCATGCGGTGTGCTGAGATGGGGATCATTTTCATATTTATTTTGTAGCTGCACAGATATTTAATATTAATAATAGGAAATGGTAGCTAATAAGAGCCCACAGAGATGAACGAGCTGTTTTTTATAAGTAATTAGTGAAAACATGTACATATATAACTATGTATTTAAAGATTCAAAACTCAGCATAAAACTCAGGCAGTAGGTAAATAATGAAACCAAAATGTCCACTTAATCTCCTACATAGTATTAAACAGGCCTAGCGTGTGGGACATATTGACAAATACATACATATATTTCACTAACTTGTTTACCTGACCCTTCTTAAATGAAGTTAAAGGCAACATTCCTTAAATTTTAGGGGAATATTCTGGAGTTATTTTTAGTCCATAACTATAGCAACCAAAATGCTTCCTCAGAAGAGTGTGCATTCTTGCTCATCTTTCTTCAACATAGTAAAGTAAGATCTCTGGTCATCAAGATCTCTGGTCAGAAATTAGTCAGTTATATCCCAAAGTCCAGACCATAAAAAAAAAAAAAAAAAAAAAAAAAAAAAAAAAAAAAAAAAGAATTGCCTGGTTTGCCTTAGTCCATGAATGGAAGTAAATGGAGGCAAAGGAAAAAAACAAAAACAAAACAAAAAACAACAACAACAACAACAACAAAATCAAGACTACCTCTTCCAACTCAACATAGATTAACTCGAGTTACTTAAAGGACCACCTGCAATGTTCTGAACCAGGAATAGCCCTACTTTTCAATGATCGCTTTTACTCTTCTACTTTTTGGACTTGCTTGCTGTAATTACGAATGTTAAATACCTTTGAAAATACTTACAGTGTTATTATTTTTCTTTTCAGAGATCCTTTGAGACTGCAAAAACTATTTAAAGAAGGAAGACGGCATGAGATTGGATTCAGTGCAGTAAAGTAGGTTAGTTTGAGGACAAGAAAAAAGTTGCTGTTTAGATCTTCTCGTGTTGCCGTGATGAGAACTTACCATTGCTTCTGGCTGCTGTTTTGGGCTGGTCAGCCCCACCAAAGTTTCTTAACTTCGTTGTCCAAAAGGACTAGTGGCTTTCCAGACAAGGGAAAGGTTTTGGTATTGTCTGGAAACAGCAGGAGAGAACTCAGTCGTTCCAAAAGGAGCTGGATGTGGAATCAGTTCTTTTTATTGGAGGAATACACAGGAACTGACTACCAATACGTTGGCAAGGTAAGATTCTTTTAGACACATCTATGTTTTGATCTTAGAAGAGTTAGAAAGTCAGCAGTAGCAAGTAGGTAAGAACAAAGCCTGCTACAGCATGCACTTCTCATTCCATCTGCTCAGCTTCAGAGGACATTAATTCAGCAGAAAGGTTAGTACACTTCAGCTTCAAATTGTAATCCGCAACAGAAAGTTCCCAGTTTAACTTGCAAGTCCTATAGCCAATAATACACAATTCTTTTAGAGTTGTTTTTTGTTTGTTTTTAATAGTTTTTGTCTGGAAATAATGCATCTCAATTACCGGACAGTCTAGGCCAGTTACTAGCTTTAAAATTTAATACGTGTTTTCCTTCATGCTCCTTAACTTTGTAGTGTCAAACTATATATACCTGAAGAGGGTCTAGTCCAAGATATCTGGGATTCACAGCACCCATACTTTGGTGGGGATTTACTTTACCCAACAGAAGGCAACCATTTCATTGCTTATTCCCCACTGCACACAGCAACACTGCAGCCATCTTCTGATGAGGTTTCGTGGTGCTCTGTGACATGACCATCACTCCACAAGCCATGCTATTACCAAGAGCTGAAGCACACTGGGCTTGTACACTAAGCAGTGACAAGCAGCTGAAAACTGCTAAGCTCAAAGCATGCTGACAGTTAGAAAAGGGTCTGCAAATATATATATACATATATATCTACCACCCCAGTTCTGAGAATATCCACCTCCCTGAGCCACAGACCCCCATCTAGGCAACAACCTTTGTGTGAACTGTAGAGTGACTGCACTTGTGGTAAGCCTAGAGAGTCTACGCAGCCCAAGGTGCCACAGTCTATAGGAGTCTCTCTTGCAGAATATAGAAATTATGCTATTGATGATGACATTCAAAGTAGAAACAATGCAGCTTAGTTTTCCAAACTAAAACGGGATTGTGTCTGATCTAGTTTGATCTTTCAAGCCTCTCAGCAAAGGCTACAGATCACAGTGGTTTGACATTTTATCTCCCTCTACAAGCTTCTGAGCATCCCCATGAGAGATGGTGGCTGCTTTTCCTGCCTGCCAATCAGCTGTCACTCAAAGTTGGATGTGACACTCCTTTCCTACTAAATGGCTGCAAGGCATGATTCAAATGAAGAGCTACTCAGCTGGCGTAACACTCATAGAGCTCCAACCAGGATAATCAGCATTCACGAAGAGTACCATTGAGCCCCATCTACAGGAAAAAAGCCAAAGGCAGAAAGTCCTCAGAGAGAAGAAGGGAAGATAAGAGGGTAGGAAAAAAAGCCAGAAGAGAGTAAGAGGGGAGAAGTAGAAAGACAGAGGTGGATGGAGAGGAAACTTTACAAAGAGGAATCAAAACAGACTGGGGGCAAAGGGAAATCAAATGGGGATAGGAGTCAGGAATAAAGGTTACCTAAAGAGAGCACAATAAAAACAGAAGACGAGAGAGCAAACAAAAAGCAACAACAAAACCCCAAACAGGTAAGAAACAGGGAGTCAAGGAAAAAGATAGAACACAAACTGGAAGACAGCACTCCTCCACGCACTCTTCTGTTCCACAGATTACCTGTGGGGGTCGAGGCAGTGGGGTCTGTCTGCAGCACATCGTTTCCATTGCAAATCCTGACGTTAAACCTTCTCAGTCCCAAGTCCCCCATACTTTCTGCTGCAGAATTCAAGCAGAATCCATTGACTTCAGAGGGACTGATAGGCGAGCAAATATTCCTGCAGTATTCCTGCAGGATAAATTTGCTGAGACAGTTAAAAATGGTCTAGTTGGACCAGAAAATCAAGAAAGTTTGAAGTGGAGTCACTGAGAGAGAAAAAACGTGGATGTTATTTTAAAAAGTTATTCTCCTGTCTATTGGTACTTTAATATAATACACTTACTATTACAAAGCATAGAAATGACACATAATGTATAAATGTCATTGATTCTGTGTCCCTGGGCTGTTCACAAGTGGCCTTTCACACGTCTTTCAAATGCCAGAACTGCTCACACCCTTGTAATTGAACAATTAGCCAAAAGGCACGGAAGAGCAGCCATTTATTATTAGAGAAAGTTGAGTATTGGTGTGAGGATAAATGATAGAAACAGCTGAATGTCTCCAAATCGAGGTAACCAGGCAATTTAACTGAGCAATTAAACTTGATTGGTGTGGGCAAATGAGGATAATGAACATGTTTATGAAGCATATTTTAGCTCAGAGGACAAAATGTTAACTTTAAATATGAACTGAAAACGGTCCGAATATTTGGCTATCGTCTTTTTATTCTCGTATCATAAGGAAATATGAATAGGAAGGTCTTTGAAAACAGAAGCAATATATTTAAGTAAAGGGGAATTGTACTTGTGTCTCACTGTATAAGCAGTCCTATCTATCTGTTCTTTGTGTTCAGTGGTTGAAGCTAGTTGGAATTAACTTCAGAATTATAAAAAAGATGGACATAAGCTACAAGAAAAAGAAATATTTTAGGCTGCTTTTGCTTTTGTCTTTTCTGTTCATTGTTCACATCTGTTTAATTCAAACACCTGTTCCAAAATTTGAGACACAACATGTCTGCCATAAAAGATTCCAACAGCATTATTTCGATAACTGCCCAAATTACAGTTGTAAAAGCCGGTAACTGTTTATGCTACAAAACCCACGTTTATATCATAATAGTTTTGGAGAGAAGGGAAGGAATGCATTCAGGTCTGAGATAATAAAAAGGGTAATCCCTCTGAGGATATCAAGCAGTGGTAGAGCTCAGGGCAGTACTGAATGCAATGCTGAAGCATCATGAGTTACGGTACACAGTGCTCTGTGTACTCTATATCCAACGAACCCAATTGCTTCCATCCTTTAGGAGATAATTACCTAAGCATATCCGAAACAACATAGCCATTTTCTGGTACCCATGGCTACTGTGAACTGTTACAAAGAGTTTTGTTTGACGTGTATTTTACTGTCAGCCCAAATACGCTGCCGTGTCACCCTGGACACAAGAAACTGCTGGTGTTACCAATACAAGCTGATCGTATGCTGTGGCACTGACACCAGGGCCACCATTTTATCATCCCGTGCTTGTATTCCTCAATTTCATTCCTGTATATTCACAAAACAAATCCTTTTAAAAAGAATAGAAATTCACACCTCCAGTCCTGGTTAGTTGCAGACAGGACAATATAAGGAACTTGTACAGAGGTTCTAGACTGGAATTATTCATTGCAGTGCTGAATAACTTGTGAGCCACAGCCATTGACTGAAGTGTGATTGATGGGCATGGTGACATTTTAACCTGAAGATATCTTTTCTTCTGGTTCAGGAATTATGGCACTTGGCAGGGACTCAATCCCAAAATAAAATAAAAAGATTACATGAGCATCGAAGTAGAGAAGTGCCAAGTACTACAACCCAGAAAAACCTGCAACACTTGAGTTAGGTTTTTACAAAGATCTAGTTGTACCAGTGGTTGTTTTGTACAGTTTTAAAGGGCTGGGGTGAATGTTGCTCTAAATCACAGGTAAACGATGAAGTGGTAGTACAGCTGTATATGAAAATATATGCTATGTTCCCTAGAGGTCTTCAGATATTACTGGGCAACAGAGTGAAAAAAAATAAAAATAAAAATCTGCCCTGTTACAATTGCAGGCTCCAAGGTATAGGTGCCATTTGTATGCAGCTGATGTCTTTACAGAGCTATTCCACTGGCTGCTTAAAATCCATGTACTGGCATCCATCACCGAGTCGTCTCGTCAGAGCACAAGCCTACAAGTCATTGTTACATAAAGGGATAGGGTGCCTCTTCCTTTCAGACTAAAGAAAAGATCTGAACAAGTCTTAAATCTTACTCATTAACCCAGAAACTGCTTCTAGCTGCCTGCAGTAGAAAGGAACAACTTGCTTTCCTGGTAACAGCAGGCACAGCCGTGGAGCGGTTCTGTCACACTGTCTGACAGTAAAAGGAAACTTCCAGACACACTTTTCATTTTTCCTGTGCCTTACTGATGTTCATATAATTCAAGCAGTGTGCTCGCCTGGAAGCTATCTGATGTTTCTACCTGTACCACCCATCATAAACAATCAACCTTTGCTGACAACTCCGTTTTTCAAGGAAAATAAAGTCAAAGTCCTGCCGCTATGTGCCCTGGCAAAGCAGAAAGGATTCTGCAGCACTCTCAGCAGAACCAGAATCCTTTCATTTGGTGTCGACAGAACCACTGGGAAGGATGGGCTCCCCTCTGTCAGGAATGCTGTAGGTACCATTGATCCTGCTTCTGAGGAGGAGGGATGCACTGGATATCGCAGTATAATTTCCAGTGCTGTTCTGCTTTCTTTTCCCTGATTTTACTTCTGGCTGCAGCTGTTCTGAAGGCAAGCACCATCAGAATCAAACCAAACCAAAGGCAGAGTCTTTCCAAACCACTCTGAGTTAGTGGGACTAAGTCACATACTAAATCACAAAACAAACGGGATTTACTTTCTCTACCTTGAAACTAATGCTGTGATATATTCCTGATGTCCTCAGTTTCCTGTTCCAAACGCGGTGACCATTTGTTATCTTTACAACGCCTAAAATTAAAACTTCTATTTGTGACTTCTACCTGTTGAGCGAGTCTACTCGAAACAGTTTTAGATTTCTCTTGATGTTCAGGATGTCATTTCTTTAGGACTAGATTCTGAGCTCTGCTTCCAGGAGAAAGGAGCCAGTCTCTGAGTGGTGCTGAGCAATTCCTGGTCTTGGAGGGGCTCACAGCAAAACTGTCCATCAGAGATCCTCTGGGTTGCAGCAGCCAAGCTGACTGCACACAGGGCTCCATGCTGGACCCCTGTCCCTGGAAAGACCTCAACGTTGTTCTTTCACAGCCAGATGTGCACATGAAACTTGAGCACACCACGCAGGAGGAGGAGGAGGACTAAAGCTTTGCTCCTTTCTGGATGCAGCCTCCCTCCAGCACGCCATCTGTGTGAGGGCAGCAGAGTCCTCGGGGAGCACTGATGGCTGCCAGCACCACGCTCTGCAAAGCCACTTTTCTTTTAGCAGGGCATAGGGCGTTTGTGGACCGCTGGTGAAACTCCTGCCCTTGCTCCCGACAAGAAAGTCACGGGGTCCTTTACGAGTACCCATACTAGTTACTTGCAATGGTATGTTAAACGCTGTGGTGAAAGAAGCGTTAGCACCAGCATTATAAAAATGAGGAAACTGGCATACAGGGAGGTTAAGTGACCTATGCTAAAAATCAGAACTCTCTAAACCATGATAAAAATATATATATATATATATATATAATAATAAAAAAATCAAGAGTTCTCAGCCCCCACCTGCCTCGTGCCTCAGCAGGCTGAATACGTGTCTTCCTTGTAAAACGTGGAACAAATGCCGTGGCACATCTGCACTTGCTTTATTCCTCATCCATCATTCATATTTTATGTCCCACCACTTGACTTTCCCAACTGCCCTTCATTCCTATATTGAATTGCACACACACACGCGCACACTTGTCTTATACTCCTCTTTGAAAGATTTACTGGCGCTGATAGAAGTCCTCTATACTGTCGGTCCCTGTGGAATAGAGATAACTCTGAAATGAGGGACAGTTGAGAGGTTAGAGGCCCAGGATGCGAATCCAGAAGCAGCTTGCAGACTTTAAGCTGTCGTATGGGGACTGAGAAAGGAGATAATGAGAAATGGGTGGGATGAGCAAGGATGTTATTCAGAAAATGAAAGCAAGGAAACAAAGCATGTTTAATGTTTACGGTCCTCATAATTGTGAATCTACTTGGCATCATCCTTATGCCCAAATACATTGCACAGTATTAGAGCCTTACAACCATCTGTCTCAAACATAGCACATTTCCTCCTTTATGGCACACGACGGTACTTACAATGTAACGCTACATAACCTCCTCCCCTTCTTCCCATTCTACCCTGAGAAGCCAAGGCAAGCAAATTCTGGGACCCTCAAGCCAGTATTTCTCTCTCGCTCGAGAAACAAAAAGAAATGAAAAAAACTTATTTTTCATATTTTGTGCCCTGAACTTTACAAGTTTGTTTTCCGTATGCTAATGACCCAGTGCTTACATCTGGAGCCACATCTTTTCACAGATCAACCCCTCCTCCCCTTGCCAGCAATCTGCCTGTTTTCTTGAACTGTGTGCCCTTAGACTTCTAGCTATAGAAAAATAGCTCAACACATTCATCTTTCTCCCCACAGACGGACCGCAGGTGAAGTTCACACGATTTTGGGGGTTACTTAGATCACTGGTCTTTGGAGCTGTGAATACCATTTTCCTATTTGTTTACATAGCAAAGTCCTCACTATAAAGCTGCAATGTCACGAATATGGAATTTGCAGGGCAGCAACAGCTAAAAAAATCCCTTATTTCAGGCTCAAGACAAAGATCCATGGTTATTCCACCATTCATTATTTAGAGTTGGCTCACTGAAAATATTAAACCATAAAGCTTAGAGAAATCTCTTTATTAAATGAAACTCTTATCCTCTGTGACTCCCCTTGCTTTCGCTGCTGTTTCTCTTGCTGGTGAACAGAGGTTCACAGTGGGGCAGCAGCAGATTCAGAGCTGTGGCCAGTCAGCATAGCATTTCAGAACACAACGTGAAAATGTGTTGTGATGTGAATAGCTACTGCTGATCCGTATGCGTTAATGCAGACCGTGGCTTGCTTTCACCATTAATGGGGTGAAACAAACCTTCTTCGCATGCACTTGCAAATTCTTCAGGGTTCAGTGAAGCTTGTACTTAGTATCAAAGTCTGAGGCGGCAGATGAAGGAAAGGTAAGAATCACACTCTGGAAGGAGGGGAGAAAGGAAAAATATCAATCCTTTCTCCTTTTTTTCTTATTTTTTTCTTTCACCCCCAAAAAGTATATACCACCACCAAGAACAACAGATTTTGTAGAGAAAATACTGAGTGAGCTGAGAGCTAACCCATACGTTACAGGAGAAGGGGAGAAACTTAACAGCAAATGTTTATTCTGGATCTATCATTCCTACTGTTTTATTTTCAGAGTTGTTTATTCTGGGGTTATATCATCCAAAGAAGACTGCAGCCCTTCTATCCCCAGCTGCCACATGCCATGTTGTACAGAGCAGGACTCCAGAAGAGCCCAGCTGGAGTGGCACCTCTGTATAGCAATATTGTCTACCTGGCACTACTTCTTATTTTGTCTCTTTGCGAAACATCAAGTACTATTTTACCACTAGACATCTGTCTGAACAAAGAAGGTTTTACTGCCCTGCACAGCTTCATAATCATCATTCTGTCTTCTTTAGCATGTTTGTCATCTTTGCACCTACTGTATCTTCATGTTGGAAGGCTGCATCAGTCAAGTCAAGTGATGTGTGTACCTTCTGTGTTTAGCATCATGTGATCATCAATAAGAGGTTAAAATCTCCCTAAAAGACAGAACCAAACCATATCACTGTACCTTTGGCTCTATGACAGGGTTCCTCCTACATAGCAGCCCTTGTAATCCAGCTGACTCGGGCACCAACAGAGGAGTTAAAGGGCATGCAAAGAGAGGTGTCAGAGCGTTCACAGCTTCTTTCCACTCCATGCTCTTTCTGTGGTTTTACACATTTCAGGTCAGTTGCTTAAAGCAGAGTTAATGCTGCTTACAACTGCTAAAATCCCTCGCAGAATGTCCTGTACACGCAGGGAATAACAACCTCTAGGGGTGTTGCAGACGGAGAGTTAATGCCCTGTGCATAACAACTCTTGCATGGATATTCATGATTGTAAACTGGTGTGAGCTTGAGCCTCATGCTACTTCCAGTAACAAAGCCCGTCAGGATCTACACAATTCACCCTGACAAACCCACCTCATGCAAATACCTCTGATTTACCTATAGAAAACATTTTCTGTAAAACTACTTTTAGATGATCTAGACTGATTGGATCATATCAATCACATGTTCTTAAGATATTTTTATTCCACAAATACTAGGTAGCAATTTGGAGAGCACAGACACAAATGTTCTCACCAAAAGGATTCCAGGCTCTCCAGTCAAAATCAGCCCTCATTCGTAGACCAGCCGTGTTGGATCTGAATTGCTGAGGACTGATTATCACTCCTGACAGAATCACAGAATAATGCAGGTTGGAAGAAACCCTTAGAAGCCATCTGGTTGAACCCCCTGCTCAAAGCAGGTCCATTTATAGCAGGTTGCTCAGGGCTTCGTCAAGTTCTGAGTATCTCCAAGGACAGAGATTCCACACCTTCATCAGTGTTTAGCCATCTATCCTTTCATTTTTTTGCCTAATATTTAACCAGAGTTTCCCTCATTGCAGCTTCTGTCTACTGCCTTTCATCCTCCATCTTCTCTAGCTTCGTCTTCTCTACACTGCCCCATTATGTAGCTGTAAACAACAGTAAGCCTTCTCTTCTTAAACCTAAACAAAAACATTCATTCCTCCTCTCTTCATACATCACACACTCAGACTTCCTAACCCTCTTGGTGACCCTTCTGTAGACTCCCTGCAGTGAGTCAAGGTCTTTCTTTTACAGAGGAGGCACAAAACTAGATGCAGTGCTCCACTTGCATTCTCACAAGCCCTGAACGGAGGAGAAAGATCTATGCCCTCTATCCATGGGCCACACTACCTCTAAAAGAAACCAGCGTATAGCTGGCTTTCTTCTCAGCAAGGACATACTGCTGATTCATTTTCAGATTTTTGAAATGAAACACCCAGATCCTTCCCTGCAAAGATGTTTTCTATTCGGCCTGTACTGCTGCAAGGGATTAGTCCAGCACAGACACAGGACTTTTTGCCTTTGCCTGTGCTGAACTTCATGAAGCTTCTATCACTCCATTTCTCCAGGCTGCTGATGTCCTTCCAAATAGCACCTCTACCTTCCCAATATTGACAGCTCTCCACGCAACCAACCTCAAATTTTTTATGATTTGCAAAATTGCTGAGAGTGCATTCCATCATTTGAGGTGTTAGTAAAGTCACTAAGCAGTACTGACCCCCAGTGCCACCCTCTGAGGAACACCACGAGTAATCAGCCACCAGCTGGACTTCTAACCACAGATGTCAACCCTTTGAGCTTGGCTATCCAGACAATTTTCCACACACTTTATTTTCTGTTTATGCAATCTATGTCTCACCAATTTGTCTATCAAAATACTGTGACAAAGGCTTTACTGAAGTCATGTAATATCCTCTGCTCCCTAGTTGCCCACTGTGCCATCCATGTCATCATGGAAGGGAAACGGGTTGGTAAAGCGATTTGCCATTGCTAAATCCACATTGGTTGCTCCCAAGCACCTTGTTTTTCTTCACGTGCCTAGGTTTAGCTTCCAAGCAATTTTCTCCCTGGGACTGAGGTATAGCTGGCCAGCCTCTCATTCCAGCTCCTTCTCATCCTTCTTTAAAATGGGTGTCACTTTCCCTGTTTTCAGAAATCAGGAACCTTCCTCAATCACTACGGCTTTTAAAATATTACAGAAAGAAAACATTCCTTCACCACCCTTTGATGCATCCTATATTATCCCATGGACCTGAGTTTGTCTGATTTGTTTAAAAGGTCTTTATTGTTTTTCATTTTTATTTTTATTTATTTGTTTATTTTCATCTGCTCTGTAATGCATCACCTCACCAGAATTTGCTGATAAGCTCAAGGACCTATGAGACCCGAGGGCAAACTGCACTTTCACATCCTCGAGCAGTTTGTCTTTCTGCACACATCCAACATAGTGCATCCCCTGGTCAACTCACCAATCACTTGTGTGAAGAAATTGTCTTACGGCACTTTGCAGAAACCTGGATTGCTTGCACACAGCCATATTGCCTTTCCAGCAGGCATCGGAATGATTAAAGTCCCTCACGAGTACCATAGCCTGCAGTCATACAGCTTCCTCCATCTGTCTAAAGAAGCCTTCATATACTTGGTTTCTTTGAGCAGGCAGTCTGTAGTGGATGCCTACCATGATATCACTTGTGGTGATCCGTCCTTTTATCTGCAAGCTCTTGAGTGATTTGTCACCTGTTCCAAAGCAAAGCTCCATCCACCTGAGCTGATCTTTTGTTAATCCACCTTCCTGGCCTGGCCTTCCTTAAGGACCTTCATCCTTCTATTGCAGCGTATGAGCCACGTGAGCTACCCCTTGTGTCCTAGTTGATGCTCCTTTGAAAAAAGAATCTACTTAATGAAAGCCTTGGCAAAGATTTCCCATAAGCAAACTCTTGGTCGAGCAGCCTTCCTCAAGAGAGCCCTGTCAAGATTTATATATGCGGCCTTTTCAATTGTCTCACACAACTCCTTAATTCTCTGTTTACACAACACAAACATCAGAAACAAAGTTGGGAAACATGACAGCATGGAGATATTTTTCCTTTCTTCACTTTCTGAATTACGGCCCTAGATGAGCCAGGCATGCAAACAGATTAAAGACTCTACTAAACCTGTGGATATGAATTTATTTCCTTCTTGTTAGATCTTCATTTAAATGAGAATGTGGCTTCTCCTTTGTTTGAGTGTTCGTCTATATTCTCGCTTCTCCACTCCCTACTTTCCACCCTGCCACACACGCTTTCACCTAGCATATAAAATTCATACGCATACCTCTGGATTTGATTGGCAGCATTAAGTACAGCTCAGAAAATCAAGGGGTCACCTTTGTCAGTAAGCAAAGGATGAGCATTTGCTTTCATGCACATCCATCAGGGAGTAGTAAGAAGCTGTTACTTACTGAAGAAGCCTGATGTTTTATTCAACTACATCCCAATAAAAACATTTCTGGATATTAGGCCAAGTATTTTATTTTTTTTTTCTTCCCTAGTTCATCATTAAGTGATATCTACTCACTCCTCCCCACCCCTCCCCAAAGAATAGAGATTTTTACTGCATTAAAAATGTATTTCTTCATCTAACTTTATGAATCCATGTTATTGCCACAAAGAAAGATCAGGGCTGATATAATATTAAAGTTAAGGTGCTTTATTTGCCAGTGATTTAGGGACATTTTTTAAAGTGTGTAAGTCTGAGAAAAACACTTTTCAGTTAAATGGGTAATTTTGACCTCTCATAAAGAGTAAGCCCTGGGTAAATTTCCTGAGATACCGAAGGCAATCAAAGCTGGACGTATAATACAGACTGATTTCACTAACTATTCTAATCAAGTAATTTAGACATTAAGGGACATATACTGAGACAAATTATTAGTTACCAAGGTGCATGTTTGTAGAAAGTACTCTTTTTTTGAAGAAAAAAAAAAAAAAAACTAATTTCACTAGATACCTGTTGTCATCAGCTACTATTATTTGAGTTCCCTTTCTGACTGAGTAATGCAGTACAGGATAGAAGTCTCATAAAAGTCAGCTGGAGATCTTCAAAGACACAGATCAACCCACAAAAGTATTCGGCCATAAAATGGCTATACACACAAACTCTTATGATACCTTTTTCCTGTGTAATTTTAAAAAGACTACATATATATACACGTATATATGTAGTATATATATATATATACACACATATATACATGTCTTCTGGCTCAGTGAGTACCTTTTCTTGCAAAAATGGAAATGCAACGTAGCCAATGTATTATTTAATAAAGTTAAAGAGTGAAGGTACATTAACTATGCTGTAGGTATCTTCTCCTGTGCACACACCTGTCTTTGAGATATACAAGGATGTCAGGATATGGGAACTATTTTGCTCTGACTTGAAAAAAAAGCTACAAGGAAAGTAGGTGCTCTTGAATTGTATTTGCAATTCTCATTGAAAAAAAATGGGGATTCAGGCAAGAGACTTCTGTGGAGGCATCCCTTTCTTCAGGGTCTCTCACTCCCACTGAAACTCATTACAAGTTAGGCACTTAATTTTCCTTAACTCCACCACTCACCCAGTAGAAGAAAAAACACGCACTTATTTTCACTTCAGCACAAAGTCATAAGTTTTAAGACACCTCCAGATGTTATCTGAGCTCATATAGCCAGCCCGAGAGTGCAGAACCTCCCTCATCTACCCCTTCCCTTAACTAATGTGTGATGACCTTCAGCTGGTGGAGAACAAGCACCTGAGAGCAATTACATTTTGTAGTGTTGCGGCCGGATTAGGAATAGGACAACAACCCATTCGCTAAATGCAGCAGGCTTTGGCAAAGCCACAGTATTTCCCTTGCTTTATTTCAGTTTCTTCAGTCTTTCTATAAGCTAACATAGAGCAAATTACAACTAAGACTTTCAAATCATGCTATAAGCATTATGTACAGAACCAAGCATTGTTAACAACCCACATTTTACTGCAGGAAGAACGCAGAAGCATCAAAAAATGATCTAACATCAGACAGTAAGACTGTGACAGAGACAATATTAAAACCTGCAAGTCCAGTATTTTCAACTACAAGCCTACCTTTCCCTTGCATACCTTGTGTTTTTGTCAAAGAGATGCATTTACATGCACTTCACTTGTTATTTTTTTATACCAAGCAAATCACCAGTTATGCCTCAAACTAACCTTGCTGTTTAGTCCTTAAGACACACTCGAATCCAGTGACTGACTATGCAGTTATGGGGGCAAACCTGCAGTGATGAGCAAGTCCGTCTCCTATAACAAAATGACTTGTACAGCTCTTTATGGCTTTCAAGGCTTCAAAGGACTGAATTTTCATTGCTGACCACTGAAGTGTACACACTGGGTAATAAAGTAATTTTTAATCTCTCCTAATGTTCTGCTCAGATACACATGCAAGAGAGTATTCTTCGTACCTGAGCTAGGGTATGCAGCTAGGGGTGGCTACGTCCTTCGTGCTTTTTCCTAAGTGAATACTGATGCTTCAGCTAAAACAAGTCCTCCTGTCTATCAGGTACTGTTTCCAATACACACTCGAAAAAGAATGGCAAAAAAGGGCTGATAGTCACTATGACAAAGAAATGCCAGATGCTGAAACGGACGGAGCAAAAAGTATAAAAACATTTTTTCAAACAGCTTTGGCCTTCCATAAGGAACTGAGATCTGGTTAACAACCATATCTTTTGTACGGGTAATTCGTGAAGTCCGTACACTGCTGTTTTGTTATGATCACTGCTGTTTAGCTGGAGAGGGCAACGGCATAATGAAACCCAACTGCTGTATCAGTTTACAACAAATGCGCATGTTTGTATATTAAGTGAGAGAAATCACTTTCTCAGAGGTGTAATGGCTTTGAGTTCTTCAGTGCCTACAGCATGAGGCTGGATCTCTTTCTTATGGTTATCAGGTAATTCAAAGAAAAGCAAGAAGTTTAGTGAAAACATGAAATTCAAGGGCCCTTATGTATAGAGAGGATCAGACTTGGACACAGCCTGCCTTATTAACTATGTAAGACTTACTTGTCTGTCATAACTGTGAATTTATCATTTACAGTTATAATTGCTGTTAGAGATAACAGCAAGAGGAACAAATAACACTGCATTACCACAGAAAAGCTGAGCAGCTATCGGCTCAAGAGAATATGGAGACACCTTTACCTAGTTTGCAGCCTTGTTAAATAATCATTAAGATGAGATAACAAGTTGCTCCTAGAGGGAGCGACTGACAGCATAAGAGACCTTCCCGGTTTGATGTACTGCAGTGCAGGACAAAAGCTCCTGTGTCATTGTCCCTGTTTAATCCCATTGAAGAGCAGCAGCAGCTGGGGAACCCAAGAGGGAAAGAGTTGATAGGCCCTAGGCAACGTTGAAAGGACTGACACTTCCCAATTGATTTTCTGCAAAGCTGATTAGCTGTGGCTGCATGTTTGCACTTCAGGTTAGAAAACCCATTTGTGATTTTGAAGGGTGTGTAATAAAAGCATGAGTCACCACAGTATGGATGTTTAATCTTAGTTTTGCATGTTTTAAAGAGGACAGCAGGTTCCTGACTACTCTTTGGGCAGCCTGTCCCACAAGCCAAGGATCACAACATCAGCCAAATTATCGTGCAGGTCTATCTCAGGCCATGCCGTCTCACATACAGTCCTCACAAAAGCAGAATGAAAAGAGCCTTCCAACCTGCCTGGAGGGTGCAAGTCTGGAGGGTCCAAAGTGAGAGCACTTTGTCTCTTGTCCCTGGTCAAATCATAAATACTCATTCCAATCCCCTTTATACTCTATTTCTTACCTTTTTTTTTCTTTTTTTTTTTTTCTTTTTTTTTTTTTTTTTTCCCATCCCAGCAGCCTATACTCTTAGCACAGGGCCTTTTCTACGTTTTGTTTGTTTGTTTTGAAATCAGATGCCACCATCTTTTACTCCCAGTTTGCCTTTCAAGGAGCTGTTTGCTTCTGAATCTTGAAATGTTCTTAATGCTTCTCGGTCCATTCATTTCCTGAAGCTGTTCAGAAGCACAATACCGTTTTTAGCTTCTCAGCATCATTACAGAGAATGGATTGGCGCTCCTGCTTTTGAGAGTGAATGAGGACTACCGCTGAGATTTTGATACTCTCAAGAAGCAGATAGATACCATTACCCTGGTGTGGGATTTTTTGCTGTTGTTGTTTTGGTTTTTCTAGGTGTCTTTTTATTCCTCCTATAGTTCTCAGTCTCAGCACAATCTTTTTGCAGATGCTTCTACTGTTACTGAATGCTGGTATCTGACAGCTAGCTTTTTTTCCCCATTTGCTGTGGGTGCAATCTTAGCATTTTTTTCTCCTTTAAACGCATGGCATGCTTATCTTGTAAAATCCTCAGGGTTAGAGCTAAGGACCAGTACCTAGGTTAAAGGGGGCCTAGGGGGCATTTTTGTTTTACCTTTGCCTCTTGATAAAGCTCTTCAGTTGCATCTTGGACTTGAGTCCAAGTACTGGACTTTGAATTCTTTACAGAACTTCTGGTTTATATTTCAATTTTTACATTATATATATATATATATATATATAAACATAGCCCGTTTTATATTATTTTATCAATAGGATTCCACAGCTGAACATCTTAGGGTTTAAAGTATTTCTGGATTTGCTATACTACTCTTTATAGCATTAAAAAAAAAAAAGTAAGCACAATACAAATAAGATATAGTGTATTTTCAAATAACTCCAAACAAACCAATATCCCGAGAAATCTCATATAACCTTAGTAATTCTTCAGTTCTGTTTCATTAATTTATTACGGGTTTAATATTTGCACACCTGATGTTAGTACCGTATCGTATCCTTTACCACTGATCAGAATATCTCACAGAAAGAAAAAGATGATTTTAAAAGGAAGGAACAGAAACAGATAGAAATGCAATGTTCATGAAAGAGGAGTTGGGGAAAAAAAATCAAATACACAATGAATGGTCATAAATTAGAAACGGTAAGAAAAGGGGAAAAACCTGAGTCTTTTAGTCAGTCCTGGGATGACAGGAAGAAGCTAGTTCAATATGGCAATGAAAATGGCAAATGTACCTACTCATTTGTAATAAAGATAGGAAAATACTAACATCACTGTTTAAAAACCTGCATCCGCTCATACAGAAGGAAAGACAATAAAAATGGACTAATTACAGAAAAACTATTAGGAACATCAGTCCTTCATATCTGGCCTTTTCTTCACTGACTGTTCTTGGAAACCACTTGACTCGAAAATGAGAGACTATGACTGTAAACAGGATTCCATCTGAGGACTGAAAAGTGCCCATTTTGCAAGAGAATAATACATATAGGCTGTTAGCCTAGCAAAGAAAAGTACTGCGAGCATAAGGGATTCTTATCTTTAAATGCTGGAAGAGGAAGACTATATGAATGTGGGAGGAGGTCCTTAAAACAGAAAAACAATCTTGGCACGAGAACAAAGCTAATCTGGGAAACAAGATTTTTCTAATCATCAGAGCAGTGATTTCTTCAAATAGGTACTGTGTACCTGTCATACATTTCTCTTCCCTAGGCGGGGTGGGAAGCAAGGAAGTTAGAACTGCATTAACAAATTCAAACACTCAGGAACCAGTCACACTGAGCCATATGAGGTTTATTGCATTAACTGTAATATAGTAACTATACTTATTATAGTAAACTAATCACTACAATAGACTAATTCAAGTACTCTGTAAAACTGTAACATCTGTAAGGTCAAGAAAGTGATGAACAATGAAGATCATAGAATCATAGAACGGCTTTGGTTGGAAGAGACCTTAAAGATCATCCAATTCCAACCCCCCTGCCATGGGCAGGGCTGCCACCCACCAGACCAGGTTGCCCAGGGCCGCATCCAGCCTGGCCTTGAACACCTCCAGGGATGGGGCATCCACAGCTTCTCTGGGCAGCCTATGCCAGGGCCTCACCGCCCTCTGAGTGAAGAATTTCCTCCTAACCTCTAATCTAAATCTCTCTTCTTCCCATTTAAAACCATTCCTCCTTGTCCTATCATTATCTGCCTGAGCAAAAGCTGCTCTTCATCATTTTTATAAACCCCCTTTAAGTACTGAAAGGCTGCAACGAGGTCTCTCCGGAACCTTCTCTTCTCCAGGCTGAACAGCCCCAGCACTCTCAGCCTTTCTTCACAGGGGAGGTGCTCCAGATTGCTGGATTGCTTAGGAAAGCAGATCTTGGGTTAGTGAGGAGATATAAAAAAGTGGTTATCTACTTCAAGCACCTGTCATAACAGTCTAAATAAAGCCCCTGCGTGGAGGAGCTCTTTCTGGCAGCTGCACATCTGGAATGATGGTGCTGTGCTCTGGTAAGGTCGAGTCTGTTTGCATTTCTCTTTTCAGCTTGTCAATACTTTTAGTTTGGTTCGTTTATTTTCCTTGGAAATGACAGTGTTTGAATCTTACTTCAAACTGCTGCTCCCCCACCTCTTTTGAGGCTGTAGAGTATAAATGTTCATATAATCTTCAAATTGCTTTGTGTAAGAATGGAATCACTTCTTACAGTTCTCTAAACACCTTCTCCTATTCTCTTCTGAATTCTTTTTTAGCATCCTCCCATTTTCACCAGAAATTTAAGTTAAATTTTTGAAATAATGATATAATTCAAAGGTAGGTACCTACCTCTTAACATAACCATCCAGAGATGTGACCTAAGCAGACAAGTATCCTCAGTGTTCCAGCCACAGTCTCTGTTCACTGTCCTTTTTAAATAATGTTAAGTCCATTAACCACTTCCACTTAAGTTTTATAGAGGAGTAAAGGTGTTGAAACCATTCATCTCCTAAACAGTTTGGAAGAACAGTAGCTGCATGAAGCCAAGAAATCTACATTGTGCCTTGACTGTTTGGTCAGCTGGCTGTGCCGTAAATATGCAGCACATTCTGACTTTTTCCAGCCAGGATTTAGGGGATATGAGAAGAAGCTTAGCATTTTGCAGGCAAGAGGTTTGGAGGACATGGCTGGAGCAGGATGTATGAAAAACCATGCAGTGGGCTAACTGATAGGAGGCAGAGCAGGATGCTTTGCCTAAGGGGTGAATCGGAAGGAGGTGGTTATGTGAACCATGAAAGGAACCAGAGCTTTGCATAACTGAAGCCATAAGAAAATGGCACACACATCCCCAGGAAACCTCTCGTTTCTGGTGATGCTGGATCTCCTTGTGGATCTTGTGGAGTATCTTTTTAGAAAAAAAAAAAAAAAAAAAAAAAATTAATCTCTTTTATGGCTTAAAATAAATGATTTCTGTAAGCATTTGCCCTGATGATACGTGACAGAGTGTATGAATTTGTAGGTATATGGAATACATTCAGTGTTTGGCAGGTACTTTTTTGGGCATTAGGAAGCAAATAAGTAAGTTTCAGCAAAATATACATAAGTACTTATTACCTAACGTACAAAAAAATGCTTTTTTCCTTTTAACACAGAGTCACCAAGTGGAGTAAAAGCTTTTGGGATGATTATTTGATGATATTAATGGTGTTGATTATGATATTAATTTACAAGGTTGGTTGATGTTACAGGGATAGAAAGCACCAGGAGGAACAAGGGGGTTATTATTCTGAAATAGAAAGAGTGTGCAATATTATGGTATTACAGTATTTTGAGTGCTTTAGTTTTTCTGAATGCTGTAGCATCGCACTGTGTAACCTCAAGCAATACATGTCGTTGAATTTGTTCAGTACTAGACAAGACTCTGCTGTTTGGATCTACTCAATTTGGAGTGAAATCATTGCTGTGAATGCTGCCAAGTGTAAACCAGTGATTCTCTTTGTTTCCAACTGCCTACTTGCTACTTTAATAATTGGTCTCTATTTCATTATTGTGCTAGGGGAAAAAAATGTGACCACAGCAACTCCAGAATAGCAAGTTCTTCTAATAAACACGAACAATAAGAGATGAGGCAGTTTATTTCTGGATAATTGTAGGTTGATGGTTCAGTGTGTACATCCCAAGGTTAATTGGCTTGTGTCTTCGTAGAATTCCAGGAACTGCTCTGAAATTCAGGGAGCTGGGGGTTATATTCACAACAGGAACCAGAACTTGGTCTGTAGGACGGATGTAAAACTGCCTAGCCCACTGAATTGCCAGGTATCATAACCAGTGATATGACATTACTGGGAGCTAAACTGCAATTTACAGCTGTCTTACATAACCTAAAGCCACTTCCTGAATGAGATTAACTACGATGCTTAAATCAGTGTTATAGAGTGAGGTAGAGGAGGGATGTTATTTCTCTCAGGAAAATATCCATGGACTGAAATTTCATTTTTTTGGAATTTAATTACCACAGCTATAAAAGTACATTCTCAGTGAAACCTCATTACAATGTGTGCTGGAAAGCTGCCTCTCTCTAATGCATTCCATTTTAACACACACCAAAAAAAAAAAAAAAAAAAAAAAGAGACAGAGCTTAATCTTAACCTACTACAATATGTGGGACCTCACTTTCATTACAAAGTTTAGATGCTGCTGTTTCAAACAATTTTGTATCAAGGTGGATTTAGCGTGAATAGTAAAGGGCCCCAAAAGGGCTCCACCAGTCCCTGACCAGGCCGAGGGCCCTCGGCAGCACCATGGCCGCCAGTCCCTGCCCCACTGAGGCTGCAGCAGGGCCGGGCTCCAGCTCCCCACCGGACGGGCCCTGCCTGCCCCCCACCTGTTTTAGAACACACTAACGCTGCTTCTTACCAGCGTGCTGCCAACATTTTGGAGTACAGCTCTTGCACTTTGCAGTACCAAAGATAGACATTAATAAGTCGCACAACTTAATGCCAATTTGATCTGCTGCTTTCATGCCGTTTCAATTTATAGTCTTACTATAAAAGTACATGAAAGACTCCTTTAATTTCTCCCCACATACTCTGCTGAAATAATTCCTATTTGTGTTGCATGTGTCTGATTCCATTTTTGAAAACCTGGTAAAATTTTCATGGAGCTTTGCTTTAAAGTTAAGCAATCCTATGTATTGGAGATGAACACAAATACTGTAAATATATTCACTCACACACACACACACAATGCTCACAGTACAAATGCATTGTGCACAGCTTTCACCTACCTTTTCCTTTCTGTCATGCTGAGGAGACACTTGTCACTGCCCTTGATGCTTTTGGGGGCCTCTGCCACTGTGACACTGGGGAAAGCGAGGCTGCTTCAGATTGTGGCTACTTTCAACAAAAAAAAATCCTCTTTTAAAATTACTTAGGTATGTGACAATGAGCATGATGTCACATACAGGTAGCTAACACTGCAGTCCTGCATTCATTTTAAACATCTATTTGTGTTTCTTGCTGGAGGAATTAGGCCCTGGCTGTTTTCAGGCAGCCATGTTAGTAATTTGGGCCAGGACACTTGCGGGGTGGAGGAGGGGGGAAGGAAAAAACTGGACGGGTTTTATTTGACTATAAATCATTAAAGGCAAACCAGATGGTTCACATAACAGTGGAATTAAAGTAAAATGAGTAAAAGTATGTCTAGGGCGTAATAAAATCTTTAATTTGTCGTTCATCCTCAGCCTTAGCCAGTGACTGATGGGTGATTTCACAAAAGTGTCCTGACAAGATTCTGAGTGAATGAATTTACTATAATATTAATACTGCTCAATTGATGATTCATTTGCTGTTTATTGCAACAGCATAGACCTATTTCTTCACAATTTTGCTTACCTTTGGAGTATTGCTCAGTTCAGCGCTCCGCTGACATGAATGTCATTGAGTAACACTGAGTTCCTCAGGAAATAAAAGCTCTAATTTTAAGTGGAGCACTAAAAACATTTGGCTGTTTTAACATCGCATTGAGGAACAGTAATACGATACAGTCCAGCGGACATGAGCACTGTGTCCCACAATGTATTATTCTATCCCATGACTATCTGCCATGGTCCATTTATCTGGCCTGTGACCAACTTTATGCAGAGGATAATGGATACTTTTTCAACACGGGTTAGCACCCAGAGTGAAGCTATAATGTCTTGTGTTGGCTACGATCTGCCCTGCTGAAAGCATCTGTAGTATACTTTATATGCATATCTCATCACAGCAAACTTCCTGTGAAATGAGGTGTCTGGGTAGTGAAAAATAACTTCAGCTTAAAAGGAAAGCAGGGTTGTTACCACTACTCATTTCATCTTCATAAGCTAACAATTGTGTTACATTTTATGTACAACACCATCAACTGCATTTTTAAATGCATCTTTCCTCTGGGCCCTTCTTTTGGCCTAAGCTTGCACCATTAGTTTCGCCTTTGCATTTTATTCCTAGTTTTTTTAACGTGGTTAGAGTAGCAATCTCCCCTTTCGTATAGGTCACACAGACAGAATATTGCTTCCAAGTAAACTGACACTTAAGAAGAAATAGAACAGATTGCTTTTGCCTGGATAAAATTTTATACCAAGCAAACAGTCAAGCACAGATAAAGTAATCTCTAATAACAAATTGTTTTTCCAGATATTTTCCTCACATGTGAATGCTGCAAATTTACAATCTGTAAGAAACTTTCCTACAGATCTGCAGGAATGTTATTTTCTGAAAAAGGAGGGCACAAAATCCAAACTATTTTGGCCTAGCTATTAAGCAGTCGATGCTGGTGCAGTGATATTGGCCTATCCCAGCAAAAAGAAAAAACAAAACACCTGGTGCTGAATGGCTAGAAAAACATCATAATTTACTGAAATCAAGCATTGTAATTATACCTTTTGAGAATCTTTATGAAGCAGGTTCTTGAGGCCACGTGTGGTAACACACTGTAAGGGCACTGTTGGTTTGAAGAGCAGGCAGTCAGCCAGACTGAGCTCTGTGTAACATACACTAGGCAGAAGATGTGACCTCCCTCAGATTTCACTCTAACTGTACATAAGCCATTTACTGTCTGACCAACGGAGCACTTAGTTTGTTCTGTCATGTCTTAGGAAAGTTTTAAAACTGAAGGCAACAGAGTTGAAAAGGATCTTGTCATATGGAATACTTATTTTCAAAAGTTAGTGGTTTTGCTGAAGGGCTAGAGACTGGACCTTTCTTTAATGAAGATCACCTCATTCTCAACATTAATGAGTTAGTACACTGAGACATACATTTTCTTGATACAGAGTCACAATCCGTCTTACACAGGTGGATTAGTTGTGGGGAAAGAATGGAAATTTCATAAACTATTGACTTGAAAAAAAAATCACACATTTCTATTTTTAGCTCTTTATATGGTATAGACTATGTAAAAAATATTATGGAAAACAATTCCCAGTGGTTCCAACACCTTTTCTAGCCTGACCTTTTTTGCTACCTTGTTCTTTGAAACCAGTTTTAATTAAAATGGTGATAAAAACTATTTTGGGAGTCAGCCTGTAATAAGTCTCACAACAGCACTATTCCATGATTAATATGAATTAATGATAGTCTGTTACCGAGGGCTGTTTTTCTCCCAATATGATGCAGACAAAATTAAAGAGGCATTCAAGGCAAACAAAAATTAAATTTTGGGGTGTGAAACAACCATAAGAAATACACATTTTTAAAGACAGAATTCTTTCCATGCCTTTTCTGTTGCAGGTTGCCTTTGAGAAAATTATATTCAAATATCCTATTATAATTACTTCCCACAGTAGACTTCTAGTCTGACTTCTTAACAAGCAGGTCTAACAGATACTCTTCAGAGGCTTAGGTTCTATCTAGTAGTATAATTTCTGTAGGCCTGATAGCCAACTGACTGGGACTCAGGAGGTTTGAACTCTATTCCATGTACAGTTTTGGGAAACTTGAAGTTTCTATACTTTGTTATTCAAAAAACAGAGCAAGTGTTATTGACTGCTTTTGTGAAGGGTTTTGAAATGTGATGAAAAGTGTTGCATACAATCTGGCTATTGGTATTCTTATTATCAAGAGAAAGGGCTGTGTGCAAAATTACATTGAATGCTCATTTTCTCGCTGAAGGAGAAAATGAAGGAACAGTGCCTCGGCACATCTGCTAATGATTAACCATGCTACAGTTCTGAGATTTTGTTTGATTCGACACTCTTTGTATGTGTGGTGTCAAAGAGATTTGCCCTTGAAGTTGGAGTGGTTGCATGGAGCATGCTTTCTGTAGGGACCACAGGCACGTAGTGGAGCGCTATGCCACCAAGTGTGTTGTCAGTATGCTGCTAGCATAGCGCTGATCTGGGCAGAAGGTTGGAGGAAGCCCAAAACATTGACCATATGGTCATACTGGAGGCTGCCCTTCCAGTGTGGTTGGGGCATAGCCGAGCACTGGTAAAATCTATGTGAAGATCATAATATTCTATATTCTTTCCACTTACAAATCTTTCTCTTCTATGCAGCGTGCTATCCAGCAATGTTAAGTGCTTCACCACACCTTCAGCTAGGTATATTTTTTGTTATTTGCATTCAGGAGGAGAAGCAATGAGAAAGTCCATCTCTCCTGACTCATCAACATGTCTTTTTTTATGAAATCAACCATCTGCAGAGTCTGATACCTGATCTTTTTTGATCTTTTTTTTTTTTTTTTTCCCAAGAATTTTGTCATAAAATGATGAAACCAAACTTAGAATCCATTTTAATAAATATATATAATTTTTCCTCTAATGTAACAAGAAAATAAAATTTAGTTGATTAGCCTTGATTTTAAAGCCAGGGGAATAAATATGCCCTTATCAAAGGAAGAGCCATCACAGTAGGATTTAATAGGTTGTACTTTGTGTGTGCTAAGCAGCATTTCAAGGGAAATGGAAGTCTCCTGGGAAAAAAAGGTGATGGTTTGGGCAGCTCATGACTTGTATGCTATCATCATTCTCTTTCCCCCGCCCCCACCACGTTTCAGCTTGGTCCATGTCCCTTTGGATAAAGGGAGCTGCCGTCTTCGTTGCCAGCGCTGGAATGGTCTGGTACGCACACCTGCCTCTGCTCTTAGTTTGCTACATTTGTTAATACATGTATTTTCCTGTTATATGTGTATTTAGTAGTCATGGGGACATAACAGCACAGAACACAGAATTTAAACTCGAGAAGTGACTGGCATGGCCACTTTTTAATTCTTTGCTTACTGCAGTTCACGAGTCTGCTGTTTTTCCAGCTGTAGGATCTCAGTATCCTATATGTTCCTAGGATTCCACCTGAGCCACTGGCATTTAGATCAGATTGATGTATGCTTAGCTTGTGGAAGTGATCTGCAGCTGCGGTTCATGGTTTTTCTTAGTTTCTTATAATACAGCAGATGGTTTCAATTCAATTCAGACATCAAGACACAACTCTATCAATTCAGTGCTCCTACTGAGGTATCATCTCATTTCCTAAAAGCAGTGTACAGCCTTTTGGCTGGGCATTAATAATAGTAAAGTCTGTATCATTATAACAAGATAAAGTACCTAGAATTGTGTTCCAATTATTTATTTTTCTTTTTTTTTAATTCCATTTCACCACCAGCTGCATTCAGACCAGGATAAAGGAGATGGATCACTTAAGTACATCCTTTCTGGAGATGGAGCAGGAGACCTCTTCATTATCAATGAAAACACTGGTGACATCCAGGCCACAAAGAGACTAGACAGGGAAGAAAAGCCTGTATACATACTTCGTGCCCAGGCTATAAACAGAAGGACTGGAAGACCAGTGGAACCAGAATCTGAGTTCATCATTAAGATCCATGATATCAATGACAATGAGCCAATGTTTACAAAGGACGTTTACAATGCCAGCATTCCTGAAATGTCAGATGTTGGTAGGTGCTAACTATCAGTTCATTTCAGTGTCTGATATGGGTTCTTTATGTGGATTTTATTAAGGGCCCAAAGTTTAGAGACATCTGTTGTTTCAGTTGAGTAAAAGTACCTCAGCCATTTAAAAAAATCTAACCCCAGGAGAATTACCAACAACAGTTTGCTGAAAACAGAAGTGTCCACTGAGTGCAACTCACTCTCTCTGTTGTGCCACAGAAAAAGCAAGTTAATGCAATCTAGTTTAGTTCACAGTGAAAGTGAGCTGAGCTTACCTCTGTTACGTGATACTTTTAAAGGGTTTAACATATATTGCTAACATGATTTAGTTGCAGTTTAATAATATGTTAAGCCATGGTCACCTATGTGTGTCAACACAACCCCTAGAACTACCAAGGAAACGTTGTTTAGTTCAAGAAAGTAGGTGGAAAATGGCAAGTGCAGAAGTGAATGTACACACTTCAGGAGACAAAACTATCAGCCAAGTCAACTCATCACTAATTCTTAGATATGTCATTAACTTCCTATGACCCTTGTTGCTTTTTTTAGGCATCAAAAATGAGCTCCAAAGTCCAGTGATGTCCATTGAAATCTTTCAATTGGTTTCAAATGTATCAAGCTGTAAGAATCAATCAACAAAAGAAAATAAAATAATTTGCTTGAAATATGATTTTAAGATTGGATCTTTTTCACAGAGGTTGAGAGGTTTTGATTTTTTTTCTCTGTGATTCTGATGAAGGTCATTTTGATTTCTTTGTCAGAGAGCAATGGATGGTTGAACTGCAAGAAGCACATTTCTAATCTGAAATAATACCCAGGGAAAGAAACGTTAATTAATCACGATCAAGAATGAGATTAAAATAAAGCTCAGGCAATATGAAAATAAAGACTTTGGGGCATACTCTCTCCTCTCATTCATGGGACTTGTCACATGGATGAAAACTCATCTGGTGAAGGAGAACCTAATATTCACATTTTAATATGTGAATACTTTATTCACAAATCTGTCTTAAATGCCAAAACCTAAGCTAATTTTTCATGTTTGTTAACACTTTGCCTAGAATTCAAAACCATTTCTTTCTCAAAAAGGTATATGAAAAAACAGATTTGCATTCTGATGTCAAGCGCCTTAAAGTCTAAGATTGTTCAGATTGTAAATTTTAGTTTAACCTGTTACAAGCATGAGTAAATTTCTGAAAGTATATTCCTGACTAAAATTCAAATTCTAAATACCTTCAGTATCTGGGGAAAGGTGGGTTTCAGGTTTGTTTGTAAGAACTCTGATAATGGATCTACAAATACAGTCAATAACTGCATTTTAATGAACTGAGAAAAAGCCGTCTATCACTTTGGTTTTGGACCTATGACCTTTATGAGCAGAGAAATTTCTGAAAAATAAGAATATCTCCACTTTTTGCCCTAATTTTGACTTGAACACAAGCTATGCTTTTTCTGCATCATAAACTGTCTTGGGCATGGAAGAAAATGCAGATTTTTATTTTGCTTAATTTATCATTGCAGGTACCTTTGTTGTGCAAGTCACTGCAACTGATGCCGATGATCCTACATATGGGAACAGTGCTAAAGTTGTCTACAGCATTCTCCAGGGACAACCATATTTCTCTGTTGAATCTGAGACAGGTCAGGAGAGCTTATCTGTCATTCTGTGACAATGTCTGCAATTGAAAATGACATGCTAAGCCAAGCTAGGACATATTAGACAAAAACTTCAAAGAGATTACATCTTATTCAGTTCCAAATCTGACAAATCTAATAGAGCGATACATCTGTAAACATGACACCTACATTATTTTAATCTTACCAGCAAAGTCTAATAAATACAATTAGTACTGAATGAGAACCAGTTTTCAATCATTTTTAACAAGCAGTGGGTACAGAGACTGCTGTAAATGCTTAAATTAAACCAAATAGGTTGGCTTTTAGAAGAAAACGAGAAACAGGTGGGTGTGGAAAAAAAAGTGCTTAATCCTCGTAGATCTTCATAATGGCTAAATTAAGACTGAAGGTTTGCTCTTTTTTTTTTTTTTCTCCTTGTGCTTCTTCAAAACTTGTTTAAAGTAATTATAATTTCTGTACATCTGCAACATATCACTTTAATGCTAATTTTATGAAAGAAATCTTAATTAAGAATAATGATAGAAGAGGTAAAATTGGCTGTTGCGCTACACTAGCAGATCACAAATAGAATCCCAAACTTCTGAGTTCTGTTTTTGGAAGATATTTAAATTATACACAGTGACTGGAATTTTTTATGGGCTGAATAACAGACTGCTTTGGAACCTGTGCGTGTAGAACATACGAATTTTGGCGGACCAAATCTGCTGTACCACTGACTATCTCACTACATAGGGATTCTCTTCCCAAGACTTAAAACAAACTTCTACAAGAAACAAAGGATTTCAAGAAATTCTTTAAATGGAAACATCCATTTTGATAGGTTGCTGGAAGCTAGGAAAGACAGTTCTCTTCAGCAACCTTAGAGGAAAGGAATGGATTATCCCAGGCAATTAATCAGGTTTTCACATTGTTTCTTAACTAAATCTTAGAGACACGGGCAAAGTAAAGATTAGATGTCTCAGAGGAAAACGGAAGGTGAAAAAAGCTTCCCTTCAAGCATAAGGTATTAGATACTAAGAGGATTTTTGCACTGATGCACTCATTCTGACTTGAACAGTATACTATGTATTCTTAGAGTACAAAAGGATAATTTACCTGGAAGTTCGGTATTAATAACCTTTTAGCAAGAGAGTTATATGGGGAATGGAGGGGAAGTAAGGTAAACCACAGGCATGATTGTGCAGCCATGGAAATCAATTGCAAAACTCCTAGAGTCGAGTAAGTCTCTTGAAGCTGCTATGAATTTTCCCATGGATTTCAGTACATGGATTTCACTCCTTTTGCCTACAAAGGAGTCATTTCTTAGCCTTGAGACATCCAGTAAGAATCAAACATTTTGTTTCACGGTAAATCTAAATGACTGAATTTCAATAGGAGTTTTGCTGATAACTGACATTTGTGCTTTTGAAAAAGGAACAGACCAGCAAAATCATTTCAATCAATGTATAAATAGAAATATATATACTTGGGCATGCTTGGATGCTCAGTTTTCTTAATTAATTTCTCTTCTCACATTTTAATGCTGTACTGCCTCTTTAATGATGTCTTGTTGAAGTTAGCTTTTTATTTATTTTTTGCCATGTCTGTCAAAATGAAAATATTGACAGAACAGGAGAGAAAAGATGGAGCACATTATAATGAACAATGAGCCTTCTTCCAGTTCAGTGAGAGTCTTTAGCGGGGAACTGAAAAGGGGTAAATAGTTATGTAAAATAATACTGCTCACAAATAGGTAGAACATCTTTCTGGGGATGCCACTACTATTGTGGTTGTCATATAGGCAGCAGACTGAGATCTGATATGACAAGCCTGTAATTTAATGTGCCATCTCATAACAGTAAATATTTGTACTGGGTGAAGTTTACTCATTACATAGAGATTGATTTGTTCTTAAGGCTGTGGGTGTTTTTTGTTTTTCTTTTTTTTTTTTTTTTTTAAATAAGAATTTCCATCAAAGTGAGTACATTGCTTGTGAATTTTGCCTCTTTAATTTTCATGTTTTCAGGCATTATTAAAACTGCTTTGCTAAACATGGACCGTGAAAACAGGGAGCAATATCAAGTGGTCATCCAGGCTAAGGACATGGGAGGCCAGATGGGTGGATTATCAGGAACCACCACCGTGAACATCACACTGACCGACGTAAACGACAATCCTCCCCGGTTCCCTCAGAGTATGGAACATTTACATTCTATGTCTTTACAGTAAAATGGACAAAAATGGATTATTTTCACCTTAGATATTGTTTCTGCTGTTATGACTTTACTGAGTTTAAGACTTCGCTTAAGAAAGAAAAAGAGAACACGCAAGCAGTAGCATCATGCTAAGGTTAATGGCAATAACTGGAAAACATGTCTTTAATATTTTTACCCCAGTTGCAGTAGATACTCTGAGAAGTGAATTAATATACAGAAACAACTCCTATTTTTCCTACCCATTAATAGCTTTGACTGATACAGTCTGTATTTTCTGATCAATATTATTTCTATAATAGACCTTGTGGTTGACTGTCTTTTAAGGTATCTGCTCTAATCTAACATATTTAATGTTTGAAGCATTTATTTAAGTACGTAAAATGATCCCAAGAGCAATTCTATTTAAGTTAATATCTATACCCAGGAAACATTTGCCTCAATGGATTTTCCAACATTAATTGCAAACAGAAGCAAAGGCACATACATAAATATACCAGATATTCCTGCCTATTTTCCTTCCCCTGCCTCAGATCAGGGTAGATAGCTGTGTAATATTTAAAGGAAACAGTAGAGTCAGATCTCTTAGAAAACCATTTGTATTAATGATTGTTCATGGTTATAAGTAATTCAGTGATGCAGCTTTCACTCACCTTCTCTCCTTCCTTCCTTCCTTCCTTCCTTCCTTCCTTCCTTCCTTCCTTCC